>NC_089791.1:23780887-23823387 GCF_040412425.1 Macrobrachium rosenbergii | reverse complement strand
CAAAGCATTAAAATCATTTTCTCAAAAGGTTTCTTTTTCCAAAGTACTGACAAAAAGTTTTAGCTAAAATTTCGAGATTTTCAAGAATATGCGATAAATAAGTGAATATGTTAACGCATTTCAGTTTGACTGCCAATCACCTATGCTTGAGTTTGTTCGTTTTTTTTAGGTCGTTCTCAAGAATAGGCATTTTTTAAAGTCGTTCTCAAGAATAGGCATTGCTCAAGAAAAAGCAGGCATTGAAAAAAGTTTTAGCTAAAATTTTGAGATTTTTCAAAATATTTTCAGCTTCATTAAATCATTATCTTGATTTTTAGGTCGTCCTCAAGAACAGGCAATGCTTTAAAAGCATTAAAATCATTGTCTCAAAAGGTTTCTCTTTCAAAAGTACTGGAAAAAATTTTCAGGTAAAAATTTCGAGATTTTCAAGAAGAAGCAATACTTAGAGTGAATATGCTAAAATATTCCTGTTTCAGTACAAAGGAATGAAGTTTAGCATCATGACACTCCTATCTACTGGGCCTATATAGAAATTGAGACGCACAGATGCCGGGAAGAAAGTCGAACGGACGAGAGAAGAATAAGAATAAATTAGCTCTCTCAACTGGGATGTCTGGCCAAATGTATAATAAGCTCAGCAAAAATAAATTCACCAAAGCAGACTAAAAGAAAATACAATATAAAGATAAAAATTATTTGGGAACAGAACACGAATTTGATCCTAGTACAGCATGTGAGCATAAATGTATTTATTCTAGGTAGATTAAGTATCGGGCCAAGGGTTCATGCTAAATAAATAATGATAAACTGAGACTGTATTTAAATGTATGTTTATATATCATGAAAACTGGCTTACTATAACTGCACAATTAAATTAAACAATCCATCTCAGAAAACCTATAAAAAAATTTTCAATCATCAGGATGAAAATTAATGGCATTTTTACCTTTAAAAAGAAAGAACTCTTCCATCTGTTTGAAATACTCTTAAAACCTCTTCAATCCTTTTTGAAAAAAAAACCTCCATCTCTATGAGAGAAAAGACTTCTCCATCTTTTTGAAAAAAAAAAAAAAAAAAAAAAAAAAAAAAAAAAAACTTCCATCTCTTTGAGAGCAAAAAACTCCTCGTTCTTTTTGAGGACATCGATTTAGACGTCATAAAACTAATAACTTAAAGTTCCATTTCCCGTAAAGATATTTAATTGATTAAACACCGGAAAACATCTTCTGGCGTCTCAGTAACTCCGAGAATACTGACATCCGCCGCATACAAACAAGCAAGGCGTGTCTCTCTATAACAGGGAGAGATCTCAACTTATCAAGCCTACTTTACCGTGCAACAACGTTGTTGAAAACGCTCGCCTATTTAGCTTTACAGCGACGTCAAGAGACCTTAACTAGATGGCCGTGCCACTTGGGAACACATGGGATTAGACTTGGTTAACCTTGCATCCGGTTTTTTTTTTTTAATTTCATTTTTTTTTTTTTTTTTTTCAAGCTTGTTGGTCCTTCTGCGAATCACTTGACGAAGCTATCTATCATCTTATTCCGGTGTCTGTGTGTCTTTCATTTCATTTGTTCGTCTGCTCTTTCTACACTTGATCATTCAATGTCGTTTTCTTCTGCGATTCATTCGCAAGCGCGCTCTTCTCTCTCGTCTATATATATATATATATATATATATATATATATATATATATATATATATATATATATATATATATATATATATATATATATATATATATCTATTCGTGTCACTATAATATCTCATTCACTAAAATTCAGTGATGACACTATTCATAACGATAAAATAGTGACAAACATAAGCTATTCTCGTGTCGCTCTTTCAAAGGAATAGTTTCCTTGAGGAACACAAATTACAGTCATCAAGTATAATGATTTATTTACGCTACTCTCTCTCTCTCTCTCTCTCTCTCTCTCTCTCTCTCTCTCTCTCTCTCTCTCTCTCTGTGCCCCCACCCCTTCCCCTTTACAAATGAAATTTCCATTAAGAAATTATAAGTCACAATAATAAATTACGATGACTTACTATATTCTCATCTCTTCTTACTCGCCTTTCTTAAAATATCCTGTAGAGCACAATGATAAAGTAAGAGTGCATTTACATATTCATTCTCTTCTCTCTCTCTCTCTCTCTCTCTCTCTCTCTCTCTCTCTCTCTCTCTCTCTCTCTCCATTATTCTCATCTCTTTCTTTTCCTTCTCGCCCTTCTTAAAATATCCACCAGGACACAATGATAAAGGAAGAGTATATTTACATATTCTCCCCCTCTCTCTCTCTCTCTCTCTCTCTCTCTCTCTCTCTCTCTCTCTCTCTCTCTCTCTCTCTTTCCATTATTCTCATCTCTTTCTTTTCTTTCTCGCCTTTCTTAAAATATCCTGTAGTGCAAAATGATAAAATAAGAGTATATTTACATGTTTTTTCTCTCTCTCTCTCTCTTTCTCTCCATTATTCTCATCTCTTTCTTTTCTCTCTTGCCCTTGTTAAAATATCCTGTAGTGCACAATGATAAAGTAAGAGTGTATTTGAGTATTCTCTCTCTCTGTCTCTCTATCTCTCTCTCTCTCCCTTTCCATTATTCGCATCTCTTTCTTTTCTTTCTCGCCCTTCTTAAAATATCCACCAGGACACAATGATAAAGCAAGAGTATATATCTGCATAGTCTCTCTCTCTCTCTCTCTCTCTCTCTCTCTCTCTCTCTCTCTCTCTCTCTCTGTGTGTGTGTATGACACAGAATGCAATTGTAGAATAAGAAATAAAAAAGGCAGGAGGTAATTCCTCGAGGCATTACTCACTGCAAAGTGGGAGGTCGCCACTTCATTGCCATAAGAGCATGTACGTCTCGGCGACAACTGGGATGGGATGGGATGCAGATCGCTATGGGGGGGATGGAGAATATCTCTTTCATACTGCATATTCATGGGGAGAGAGAAAGACGGGCAGACAGAATTGGATTAACTTATTTTGTCACTCTGTACATACATACATACATACATGCATACCTTCATACTTTTATATACCTCTCTCTCTCTCTCTCTCTCTCTCTCTCTCTCTCTCTCTCTCTCTCTCACACACACACACACATTTATCTATCATTTATAAATTTTGTATGAAAATTCTTGTGTGTGAGAGAGAGAGAGAGAGAGAGAGAGAGAGAGAGAGAGAGAGAGAGAGAGAGAGAGAGAGAGAGAGAGAGACTGATAACCTCAATATACTTTTATATTTCATAATAAACCATTACTCTTTGATGAAAATTCTACCGACAGAGAGAGAGAGAGAGAGAGAGAGAGAGAGAGAGAGATAATCTCAACATGCTTTAATATTTCATAACGTACCATTTTCACTCTTTGATGAAAAATTCTAGAGAGAGAGAGAGAGAGAGAGAGAGAGAGAGAGAGAGAGAGAGAGAGAGAGAGAGAGAGAGAGAGAGAGAGAGAGACTGATAATCTCAACATACTTTTATATTTCGTAACAAACCATTATTACTCTTTGATGAAAATTCTACAGCGAGAGAGAGAGAGAGAGAGAGAGAGAGAGAGAGAGAGAGAGAGAGAGATAAATCTCAACATACTTTTATATTTCGTAACAAACCATTAGCACTCTTTGATGAAAATTCTACAGAGAGAGAGAGAGAGAGAGAGAGAGAGAGAGAGAGAGAGAGAGAGAGAGAGAGAGAGAGAGATAAATCTCGCAAGCAAAGGGCGACAGACCCCCCCAAAAAAAGATAAAAAAAGAAAAACAAAACCATCGAAGACAATAAAAACGAAATGACGAATGAATCTGTCAACGCAGCTCTTGTGTCGCGGGAAACATATTTCACAAGCGGAGCGGGACAGCCGCCCCACATAATACCCCTCGCCCTCTAAGCACCTAATTTATGGCCCAGGGCATTGGATGTCCAGAGACATGCTTTCGGTAATACTAGAAAGTGCCTTCTTTTGACTCGCTATACAAATGGCTATAATCGTCCCTTAATTGTGTATATGATCCGGGGAGGGGGCGAATGTCCCCCAGGCATATTACTTACACATGAATTTCTAGGTATCAGTGCTATATTTTACTTGTGTGTTCCTGAATCGTATTTCTTATTAACAAGTAATAAATGCCCCGAAGTTTCTTCGGCGCAATCGAGTTTTCTGTACTGTCGCTATAGCGTATAATCAAGGCTACCGAAAATAGATCTATCCGAAGGTGGTCTCGGTATAATGCTGTATGAGCCGCGGCCCATGAAACTTGAAAGAGGCCCGGTGGTGGCCTATCCTATATAGTTGCCAGAAGCACAATTATGGCTAACTTTAACCTTAAATAAAATAAAAACTACTGAGGCTAGAGTGCTGCAATTTGGTATTTTCGATGACTGGAGGGTGGATGATCAACATACCAATTTGCAGCCCTCTAGCCTTAGTAGTTTTTAATATCTGAGGGCGGAGAGAAAAAGTGCGGACGGACAGACAAAGCCGGCACAATAGTTTTCTTTTACAGAAAATTAAAACCAGATGGTCTGAATTCGTTGCTTTATATTTTTCCCAACTGACATACGACTTTATTTTTGAAAGGAATTTAGAAGGGAAATTTGAACGATTATTATTTACAGATGGGGTGATGACAAAGACGTTAAAATATACAGTATAATTTTCTCTCATACCTCAGCACTGATACACACACATAGCCACTATCACTAATATAATAATAATAATTATTATTATTATTATATTATTAGATGACAGTATAAGTGACACTGTTATAATTACACGTCAGACTGTGTCATCAGCGAATCTGCAAATTATAATAAAAAAACAAGAGGGTGGTGGGGGAAGAAGACGTTGTCAAACAAAGTCAAATCTACGTCAATCATTTTCGGTTTATATTGTCTTAAATCAACACATAAAGAGAAAAATATATTGTCTTAAATCAAAACGTAAAGAGAAAAACGCATCTATACTACCAAATTGTTTCTATGATAAAGTGATTGTTAATACTCACAAGCGACCAAAATATACGTTCACTCCATTTTTTTTATACAATATATATTTGACAGTTACAGTATTTAATCTCATGAAAAACAAACTAACGTGATAAAAGAAGGGATTCTCTAATATTGCAGCCATTCTCGGGAAATGTTTCTTCTTTTAAATCTAATTCAACCGGTAGAATAACACTGAATTCCATGAACGAGATGGACTGCCTTCATCTTTAACAAAATGCTCTTATCACAATCAAAACAATCGAAGGAATTTCCAAGACTTTAGGCGAAATTGTTAACATAATAAAAGAGAGTTTTCTAACTGCCATTCACCGAATATTAATTCTCGTTGGTTGAAGAATCCTGTCTGTATATGCAAAACAAATCTACAATATACTTTGTGCAGTAACGGCATTCACCGAATGACAAATATAAAAAAAGAAGAAGGTGACATTGCTAATTTCCGAGTAGTAAAAGAAGATAAGTACAAAATGCGCCGAAGTTGCTTCGGCGCAATCGAGTTTTCTGTACAGCGTATAATCAAGGCCACCGAAAATAGATCTCTCTTTCGGTAGTCTCGGTATAATGCTGTATGAGCCGCGGCCCATGAAGCTCTCAGCCGGCCGTAGTGGCCTGTCCTATATCGTTGCCAGAAGCACGATTATGGTTAACTTTAACCTTCGATAAATTAAAAACTACTGAGGCTAGAGGTCCGCACGTTGGTATGTTTGATGATTGGAGGGTGGATGATCAACACACCAATTTGCAGCCCTCTAGCCTCAGTAGTTTTTAAAGATCTGAGGGCGGACAGAAAAAGTGCGGACAGAAAAACGTGCGGACGGACAGACAAAGCCGGCACAATAGTTTTCATTTCAGAAAAAAAACGAGCCCTTCGTTGGCTGAGTCGGTTGAGCTTCAGACTGTCATTCGATGGGCCGGAGTTCAATCCCCGCGGCCGGCTGATGAAGAGTTAGAGGAATTTATTTCTGGCGATAGAAATTCATTTCTCGCTATAATGTGGTTCGGATTCCACAATAAGCTGTAGGTCCCGTTGCTAAGTAACCAATTGGTTCTTAGCCACGTAAAATAAGTCTAATCCTTCGGGCCAGCCCTAGGAGAGCTGTTAATCAGCTCAGTGGTCTGGTAAAACTAAGGTATACTTATTTTTTTTCAGAAAAAAACGGAACTAGTTATATTCATAACTAGTTGTAAGGCAAAGGGGGCTTTATACCTTCAGCTCTATTTTTCCATTTTGATAGCAGAGATGTTTTCACGGCCTTGAAGAACTATACGATGCCAATATGGGGGTAAGCCCATATACTCGTAAACCAATAGGAATCACCATAAGAAATTTTGTACATAGATTAAATTTGACAAACTCGGACGGGTATCATCTTGATATTCGTCAAAATCTGACCTCAATTAAAGGATAGGCATTTTCCGGAAAAAAGGAAGTATTCAGTCTTTATTGATCTTTCTCTCTCTCACTCTCTCTCTCAATGCTTTAACAACCCAAATCAGCTTCAAACAACAGCCACACAATTAGCGATAATCTTCAAACCCACAAGGCTAAAGGTACCCAAATCTGGTTTTACATGATTAAAATGAAATCGAGAAAGAGTACAGAGAAGATCTAATCCTAAAAGAATAATCATTCAGAAGGATATCTGACTTCTGTTAATGCTCACAGCTGATTACCGACCAGCTGTCGATTATGAACTGACGTTAATGCCACGTTTGATTGAAAGTGCATCATCATATATGCAAATGAAGTCTATTTAGGAGCATTAATATACCGCAATGGAGGCTGCTCAATGCTTCTTCGTCTTGTCCGTCACTTACTCATTAATGCATCAGCCGGGGTATATTGCCTTTGCAACAGCGCAATAAAACAACAAAGCAATCCGACTTCCCACACCCCCCCCCTTTTTTCCCATTGACTTTTCTTGATTTTCTTTCCATAATTTTCCATTTTTTCCCCATTTACTTTTCTTCTAGATTTTCTTTCCATAATTTTTCTTTGTGTTTATTATTATTATATTATCATTATTATTATTATTATTATTATTATTATTATTATTATTATTATTATCATTATTATTATTATTATTATTATTATTATTAAATTAAGGCGACCCTGTAACAAGGCTATAATATATCGAGAATTAAAAGCCACAGCAATGTTAAAAATATTTTTTAACTCTACATAAATATTTTTAAAACTACTGTGGTTTTTAATTCCCATTATTATTATTATTATTATTATTATTATTATTATTATTATTATTATTATTATTATTATTATTATTATTATTATTTATTAATTCAGATGAACCTATCCATATGGAGCAAACCCACAGGGGACACCGACTTGAAATTCAAGCTTCCAATGAGTATGGCTGAAAAAATGAACGGCAAAACTAAGCGGAAATTCCATGGCTTATTGTGTAAATAAACCCCGACATAAGTTTGATTTTGGCTTTAAAATTTAACCAAACATGCAAATTTTTATGCTTGTCTTGTGCTTTCCTATAATACATACATAAGACACGCATATGTATTCTAGCCACCTAAAGCTTGAAATAAATAAATATGTGACAGTCCACACCTACGCATGCGTGTATATCTATCTATCTATCTATCTATCTATATGTATATATATATATATATATATCTATATATATATATATATATATATATATATATATATATATATATATATATATATATATATATATATATATATATATATGTGTGTGTGTGTGTGTGTGTGTGTGTGTGTGTGTGACAGTGTATGGACAGAGGATTTGTGCGACACATGCAAAAGTTTGAGAACCAAGCTCGCTTAAACCCAACTCACATTCCCTAGAAGTTTAAGCTTAAGACGGCTTGAATGCAAACCACAACAGCTGCAGAGTCCAACAGCAGCTTAAAATCTTATATAATATAAATTCTTTGCCATATACTATTCAGAGCAATATTTAAAAAAAAATTACGACAATGACACTGATCTGGAAATTCGAGAAATTTTCGGTTACAAGTCGAAAGAAAGGGGTGGGGGTGGCCTCATAAATTTAGATAAGGCTTCGAAGCGAACTGCAACCTAATCCAGGTGTTGACAGCTTTTAAAGTCTCTCTTTGGAAAAGAGGCTCTGTCACACATCACATACCTGAGGTTCTTCTCGGCCTCTCTTTCTCGCACCCTCTCGGGTTTCCTGACCCTCGCCGATTAAGAATGGACGCGAATGAGAGGGAAAAGAAAAGGAGACTTAACGAAAACGAAATACAAGAGGAAAGGAAACACCACCAAAAAGAATAATAAGAAAGGAACGAAGAGAAATGGAGAGTGAAAATAAAATCTCTCCAAAAAGAATCCGGAAGGAACAAAGAAAAGTGGAAAGTGAAAGAACATGTAAGGAACAAAGAAAAATGAACAAGGAAGGAACACAGAAAAATGGAGAGTGACAATAAACTCTCACCCAAAAGAATAATCAGGAAGGAACAAAGAAAAATGGTGTGTGAAAATAAAATCTCACCAAAAAGAATAATAGGGAAGGAACAAAGAAAAATGGAGAGTGAAAATGAAAACTCACCAAAAAGAACAATAAGGAAGGAACAAAGAAGAATGAAAAGTGAAAATAAAATCTAAGGGAAGAAGTTCTTATTTTTCCTCTGCTCTCTCTCTCTCTCTCTCTCTCTCTCTCTCTCTCTCTCTCTCTCTCTCTCTTCTCATTGTCACCCATTGTCGGTCGTTCGTCAATATATCCGTCTTTCACTGCTCCTTGCTTTCACCCTCGTCCCGCCGAAAAGGAAATAGAAGGAACCAGGTCGTCGATGGCTTCGTTTCTCGTGGCAAGATTTACGGCAGCGAACTCTTTCGACCACAAAGTGGAAACTCGCAGAATAGGATTAAAGGAAGCATCAATGGACAGGCGATCGGCTGAAATTCCCACACCCCCTGAATCACCCTTCTTGGGTGATGCCTTCGTATGGTGCTCAGGAATCAACGTATTATTATTATTATTATTATTATTATTATTATTATTATTATTATTATTATTATTATTATTGATAAGAAATTCACAGTGTCGTGATTAAACTGTTGTATAATAAAAACCCACATGTATATATAATTATTATTATTATTATTATTATTATTATTATTATTATTATTATTATTATTATTATTATTATTGCTAAGAAATTCACAATGTCGTGATTGTTATAAATAAAATCCGCAATTATACACAATTTATTTATATAACTGTGGATTTTTACTATACATTATTACTGTCGTTTATCATTCCCAAAGCCTCACCAAATTTCAGACTTTCTGTTTACTTGTTATCGTGCCTGAAGTCACACACACTGGGATTGTTCCTAAAGTACTTCAACCAGTGAAATACCTTTGTAATGAATCCACATATCTTTCCTTGCACGAAGAAGGAAGAATTTCACAGACTTCAGAATTCCACGGAATGAACAAAAATTTAAATACAAGATTGAAGAGGTAGGTAATATGTTTCCTGACCCCAATTTTACCTTGCAAGGTGTTTTTCGAAGAGGTACTAGGAAAATTACTTTCATTGGCGATGCAACTAAGTTTTTAATTCTTTTTTCTACTATGGGAATAAATCAATATAAAAAATGTTTTAATATGAAACTGCTGAATGTTGACCGATGTCTTTCTTCTTCTGACAAGTTTCTGTTCATTCCTGGAAATTCTGAAGTCTATGAATTTTTCCTTCTTCGTACACCGGTGGATTGTTTTTGTTGTGCAAGAATATATAAATACACGAACGCATAATTCATATACAATAGTGATTATGAAACTGACAGACAATTTTGACAAGTGTCAGATTGAAAATATGTCATAGCCTATCGGATGGATACTGCACTTAAAATAAATAGAAATGCTGAGTTCGAAGAAGGCTTTCAGACCTCGATGCCTGAGGCCCAGAACCCAAATCTTCTTATGAAGGTATTTACAAGGAAAGCTGTCTGGCTCATAGTTTAATGCCCACAATCTGACCAAATAACAACAGATCTGTGGTAGCAGACGGAGGGGGGGGGGGAGGGAGGGTAACTGGAGATGTGACTCACGTTCTACATCCTTATTTAAGCTACAGATAAAAAAGGAAGAAGATGAGGAAACAAAAAAATCAGATCATATGGGATAGGATGCTTGCTTGGACATTACCATTTTCCGTCAAAACCTCAAAATACATTATTTGCTCAAAATCTGTTACTGGATGCATTGCACGACGAAGAGTAAAGCAATGAAAGCTAGCCGATTATTCCAACTGTTTCATGGAATTTATATAGCATTCAGAAAAAGACAATTTCGGTAAAGCAGGAAACACACACACACAGAGCCATAAAGGAATTTGCCTCTGTTAAAAATGTGTTAAAGGAAATTTTTCCTCAGTTTTTTGACTATTTCGACAGAAAAATAAAACATTGGAGATGGCAATTATATATGAAAACCTAAAACGATACAAGAAACCTTATATTTTAATACGGAAAAGAAAAATAAAACCACCATTATTGTGATAAATAAATCAAATTTCACTCTTTTTTTTTCTATACCCATACACAAACATACATTAACCAACAATAGTAAATTACAGTAGTGACCAAAAGGTTGAAAAACCACAAAGGAAGCAGAACTGATAATTTCCTAAAATTACTTCCCTATAGCTGCTCTGGGTCCAATTCCTCTTACAGTCCTACGGCCACTGAACCTATGGAATCGTCCCCACCCCCTGCCCCCCACCCCCGCCCCCCACCCTAACGAGATGAGTGAAAACAGGAAGACTCGCCTTTATTCTCCTACGGTACTTTATCGCTTAGTTGAGGAAGAAGACGAAGAACAGGGAATAAGACGCTAAAGGAAAGGCAGCAATGAAAAGAAATACTTTAAGAAAATAGAATGATGGCGTAGAATTTATTCGAAATACTTTAAGAAAATAGAATGATGGCGTAGAATTTATTCGAAATACCTTAAGGAAATAGAATGATGATGTAGAATGTATACGAAATACCTTAAAAAATAGAATGATGATGTAGAATTTATAGGAAATATCTTGAGGAAATAGAATGATGATGTAGAATTTAGACGAAATACCTTACGGAAATAGAATGAGGATATAGAATTTAGACGAAATACCTTAAGGAAATAGAATGATGATGTAGAATTTATACGAAATACCTTAAGGAAATAGAATGATGATGTAAATTTATACGAAATACCTTAAGAAATAGAATGATGACGTAGAATTTATACGAAATACCTTAAGGAAATAGAATGATGATGTAGAATTTATACTACCTTAAAAACAGAATGATGTAGAATTCATACGAAATACCTTAAGGAAATAGAATGATGACGTAGAATTTATACGAAATACCTAGAATGATGATGTAGAATTTATACGAAATACCTTAAAAAATAGAATGATGATGTAGAATTTATAGGAAATATCTTGAGGAAATAGAATGATGATGTAGAATTTAGACGAAATACCTTACGGAAATAGAATGAGGATATAGAATTTAGACGAAATACCTTAAGGAAATAGAATGATGATGTAGAATTTAGACGAAATACCTTAAGGAAATAGAATGATGATGTAGAATTTATACGAAATACCTTAAGGAAATAGAATGATGACGTAGAATTTATACGAAATACCTTAAGGAAATAGAATGATGATGTAGAATTTATACGAAATACCTTAAAAAACAGAATGATGTAGAATTCATACGAAATACCTTAAGGAAATAGAATGTTGACGTAGAATTTATACGAAATACCTTAAGGAAATAGAATGATGATGTAGAATTTATGCGAAATACCTTAAAAAATAGAATGATGATGTAGAATTTAAACGAAATACCTTAGGAAGATAGAGTGATGAATTTATCTCATAAAGAATATACCTAAACAAAAATAACTGAAAAAAACTCTACGTTCAATAATTACGCAAAATTAAGGTTAATTTACCATGAATTGACAGTTTTGGTCAAATACTTCCGCAGTGTAAGGTCCTAAGGTCCTTTTAGTCAACCGCCTCTCCGCCCCTTAAAATGAAATATAAAATCAATACATTCAAATTCTAGACACAAACATGCTTAATTTCCCCTAGTTTCCAGTTAAGGCCGTCCATTTGAGCCCAAAGAGCTTTCCTCTTCCAGCATTTCGCTTAAACTGGAAACCTTCCATTTAGGGGTGTCAGGGGGGAGGCCTCCCCTCGGCTCTTAAGGTGTCTCCGGTATCAGCTCTGGAAACCCGAGAAAGGAAGTTGGATTAAACCACAAGTTGATGGCGAAAACCACCCAACAGGAAGCACACCAGCTGTCCATCAAAGCCTATTATCATCGCTGCTTACGGAAAAAAGTGGGGGCAGTGTTTAATACAAGTAACGTTTAATATAATATAGGATATATATATATATATATATATATATATATATATATATATATATATATACATACATATATATACACATTATATATTTGTATATATCTATACATATGATGTATATATACATATAATATATATGTATATATATAACATATATTTCTATAAATATAGCGTATGTGTGTGCAAGTAACTTCTACTACTCGTCTGTACATATGTGTGTGCAAAAATGTGCGTGCGTGTGTGAGTGCGTGCACGCGCACATGTGTGAACGGAAGTGACCAAAAGTAAAACCTACCAATAATAAAATAACTGTATGAGTGTGAAAAAACGAAAACGCCCATAAACAAACAAACAAACAAACAAAAAGAAAAAGAAAAATAAATTATATATGATCTGTAGCTATCAGAGAGCACTCCCCCATTCGTCCCAATCCCTGCCCAGGGCAATACCACATCTCAGATCACACAGATACCCAAGTTAAGTAAAGGAAGATCTTACCTGGTGCCACATGTTGAAAATTTCATGGAAGGTGCCCGTATGCGGACGAGATAGCCAATTACGGTATAAGAGGTTTCTGCGATTCATCTTTTTCTTGACATCATGCTGACACACAAAGTACGTGCGTGTGCGCATACATACATACATACATACATACATACATACAAAGGCAAATGCCTGCTAAGTAAAGGACAGTAAGTCGAAAGACCTACCACCACTCCGTAGTTTCACATTTCTTCGTGGCATTTGCCTTTATTTATATATACATCACGTTCCACATTTTCGTGATTCAGTAATACATACATACATACATATGTAACTGACACATATATCAGCAAATGAAATTTGTGCAAATTACATATCATGTATAAAAATGCAGATATCTCACGAAAACTACTAATAAACCTTATTCTTTCTTTTTTGCATTAAAATACATACAGACTACGTGTGCACATTTAGAAGTATTACACATTATGTGTGGATGCACATATTTGAGTCACACATAAAAACACACACATTTCAAAGGACACATGAAACAGATACCAAATAAAGCCAAGCTCTGAATGAATCTGTTTTTGCTACAGATTTATGTAGAACTGGTACAGTAACTCACAATTTCTATAAAAAAAAAAGGAAAGACTTAGTAAATGTATGGCAGAGCATTCCTGATACCAAGTTTCCGGGAAATTTAAGATGAAAGATAAAGACATAACAAGGAAAAAATGCGCCGAAGTTTCTTCGGCGCAACCGAGTTTCCTGTACACCCACTACAGCGCATGATGAAGGTCACAGAAAACAGATCTATCTTACGATGGTCTCGGTATAATGCTTGTATGAGCCGCGGCCCATGAGACCTTTACCACGGCCCTATGGTGGCCTGCCCCATATCGTTGCCAGATGCACGATTATGGCTAACTTTAACTTTAAATAAAATAAAACCTACTGAGGAGGCTAGAGGGCTGCAATTTGGTATACTTGATGACTGGAGGGTGGATGACCGACATAGCAATTTGCAGCCCTCTAGCCTCAGTAGTTTTTAAGATCTGAGGGCGGACAGAAAAAGTGCGGACAGACAGACAAAGCCGGCACAATAGTTTTCTTTTACAGAAAACTAAAAAGTAATGTAATTACGATAGTTCCTTCAGAAACATTTAAAGAAGCCTTCAAAACAATAATGTTATGACCATCATTAATAAAAACAAAAAACAAAAAATGGCGAAATAAAATAACTCTTATAAAAGAAAATTATGATCACAATCAGTTTTTTAATCAAAAGTCCGACGCGTGTTAAAATACATTTCACCTGATCAAGCGTTGAGCCTTGTTACTGAAAACCTAATGGATTGAATTCTTAAATTTTGGCATTTTGACATTACCCGTCGTGACTTCAGTTCCAATTTAAATCCCGGGAGGGTCGGTGTACACAAAAGGGGTATTCACTTTTGCTTGTGAATACCGCCGCCTGGTTTAATTTTCGCGAGCAAACTCACCCTCATTTACATACGACATAAGGGTCAACGAGAAGTAATACGTCTCCCGAGTGATTCACGCAACGGTGAGGAAATCTTTGGCCGATCTATGAATGCTTTATAATTGGTTTATCTGAGTTAGTTGAGCCTAAACAAAATCACCTGAGCTTATTTTTGCTGTTAAGAGGACGGCAAATTGTGTGATTTGAATAATAAACAGGGGAATTTTCAGCCACAATTCTGCCTGCGTGTATGAAACTTACAGTTAAGTTTCCTTTCTGTGATAATAACTTCACACTCTAATATTGTATACATGATTGATAAAGAAATGATATCGGCCTGATTAATCCGGTATTCTGCAAATTTCATTTTCTTTTCCTTTGATAAACCCAACGAGCTGAAAGTTAAAAAGAGTAGGCCCTATTCCCTTGGGTGAAAGGAAAATGTAACAAGCGGGAAAACGGAGGAATGGAGAAAAATTCCGAAAACTGGAGGTAAAGGGAGAACCAGTCACCCACTCGAGTAACTGAGTATTGCAGTGTAAAGGTAACCGTTATGTGGCTGCCTTGGAGGAGGTAGAAATCAACACATTCATTTAAGGGAACACAGAGACCGAAAAAGTATCTAAAGAGAAGATACAGCAGCCTCCTGCGCCTACATATAAGCAAGAAGAAGAAGAAAAAAAGAGCGTGCGGATATGGGCGTTTTAGTCGTGTCGAGAAAGATTGAAAGAATAATTCCTAAAAACAAATTTCCATCGATGACGGTGTGAAAAGCATCCAAAACCGAGAAATACAGGACAAAAATACAAGTAGGGCTGATATTAAGTTTTGCCAGTTGAAATTTATATTGGTGAACACTATTAAATTAATCGTCTATTTAAACACGACAAATTATACTGAAAATCCCTCCAAACTGTTAAGCGAGAGAGAGAGAGAGAGAGAGAGAGAGAGAGAGAGAGAGAGAGAGAGAGAGAGAGAGATTTGTGTCTCACTGAAACTGGCGCCACATCATCTAGGCTATTGACGCAGAGAGAGAGAGAGAGAGAGAGAGAGAGAGAGAGAGAGAGAGAGAGAGAGAGAGAGAGAGAGAGAGAGAGAGATATTTGCATTTATTGAAACTGGCGTCACATCTAGGTTACTGACGCAGAGAGAGAGAGAGAGAGAGAGAGAGAGAGAGAGAGAGAGAGAGAGAGAGAGAGAGAGAGAGAGAGAGAGAGAGAGAGAGAGAGAGAGAGAGAGAGAGAGATTTGCGTCTATTGGCTATATTGAACTAGCGTCACAACATCTAGGTTACTGACGCAGAGAGAGAGAGAGAGAGAGAGAGAGAGAGAGAGAGAGAGAGAGAGAGAGAGAGAGAGAGAGAGAGAGGGAGGGAGCTACTAAAAAATCCTCGCATATCTGATCAAACAATCACATTCTACTGACAAGTCCAACACCTTGGACTATTGTAAACAAAAAAGTAAAAATAAAAAGGGGGTGGAGCCAGTACACCTCAAAGCTAAGTTAATCATGAGATCTGTGTGGCTTGCCAGACGAACAATAACTTGTGTAACGCCCTTCTCCATTGTAGGGGAAAAGAAAGATAAAAATCAAGAAGTAATTCAATCACACATACAATTCGAATCTACATTTGTGCGATGATGTTGAACTTCATAATAATTTTTTACGAGGATGAACTATGAAGCAAGAAGATGATAACGCACTCCAGAGGCAGAGAGAGAGAGAGAGAGAGAGAGAGAGAGAGAGAGAGAGAGAGAGAGAGAGAGAGAGAGAGAGAGAGAGAGAGAGGTGGGGGGAAAACATTGCTCAATATATAAAAGTTATTTATTCCTTTCTACGGAGGAAGATGCAAACCGAACTAATATGATAACAGAAAGATTATGGAATTTAGGCCAAAGGCCAAGCGCTGGGACATATGAGGTCAATCAACGCAGAAACGGAAATGGACAGGAAAAAGGTTTAAAAGGTGTAACAGCTGGATAACCTCGCAGTTGCACTATTACACAATTGTTATGAGAGGGTGGAAAGTATGACGGAAGAAAAAGAATATGAATGGAGGTACAGGAAAAGGAATGAACGGGGTTGCAGCCAGGGGCCGAAGGGACGCTGCAAAGAACCTTAAGTAATGCCTACGGGGCTAATATGATAACTTAAATTTCTTTCTTCATATTTATGCTTGAAGAAGAAAGTCTAACGCACTCACGCCCACTAGCGGATCCAGAAAATTTCATGGGGGCTGATACCAATTTTCATATTATACATACATACATACATACATACATATATATATATATATATATATATATATATATATATATTATATATATATATATATATATATATATATATATATATATATATATATTATATTATATATATTTATATATATATATATATATATATATATATATATATATTTATATTTTCTATAAGAGATTTATTTTTTCCCATTTTTATATTTCTCATTTATGTCATTATTATCTAAATAAATCTTCAATATTATTATTTTGTCATTATTTATCATGGGGGGGGGGCACGTGCCGAGGTGGCCCCCACCTTGAATCCGCAAGTGCTCACCCACAGCACGTCATAAACTTGACCTGCTCTCAAAAGCTTAAAACACCCTTATTTGAAATCGAGAGAGTATAGATATATTTCTCAGGGATACTGGCAAGTGAAAGCACACAATGAAATCGCCAGCATGAGGATGCTGTCAAGATCTTATCTAGCGCAAGTCTTCTCAAGCAATTCGAGTCTCAACAGTAAGACATGCTTTCAAGTTCTCTCGCTGGTCCATTAGATAGCCTATGTGAGGAGCAAACAGCCTTTAAAACATTTCAATCTCTGTCTCTCTCTCTCTCTCTCTCTCTCTCTCTCTCTCTCTCTCTCTCTCTCTCTCTCTCTCTCTCTCGTTTGAAAATTATAAAATACGGTTTTTGATCTAATATAAAATGCTTCTTATTCGAAGATAAAAATATCGTTTTCACAAAAAAAATTTTAAAATACAATAAAAATATTAAAAGAGACAACACCTCTTCTCAAATCACTAAATAACATTTTCCATAAAACAGATACACATAAACGCCAAAATGATAAACAGAATACATATAATTTACAAAAGTTTATATACAAATAAATTTTCCACATATTCAAACTATACCAGTTAAGGCCCGAGGCATCTCCTCGAAATTTTCGTTCTAACCTTGCATTTGGCAAGAAGCTAATCTAAACGAATAAGTAAGAGTAAAAAGGCTATAACTTCTACATACCTGCACTAATCTATACGTGGCTACACTGTCTCAATCAACCATGAAGTAACAGCATAATATAAACTCCAAAAGAACTCGACTGCCACCCCCCCTTGGTGTCCCGCACAATGAAAGCTTCAGACAATTCTAAATGGAATGGAGACCCTTCAACAGACAATAAATCTCTTGATAGCATTTGAGAGAGAGAGAGAGAGAGAGAGAGAGAGAGAGAGAGAGAGAGAGAGAGAGAGAGAGAGATTAAGGTTTTAAGATCATTAAAGTTTTAAGATCATTAACTATTGGATATAAATTATCTCTTAAGAAAATGAACGTACAGAGAGAGAGAGAGAGAGAGAGAGAGAGAGAGAGAGAGAGAGAGAGAGAGAGAGAGAGAGAGAGAGATTAAATAAGTTTTAAAGAGGCTTAACTACTGGCTATCTGTCATGACAATGAACGCACAAAGAGAGAGAGAGAGAGAGAGAGAGAGAGAGAGAGAGAGAGAGAGAGAGAGAGAGAGAGAGAGGTGTAATAAGTTTTAAGAACCTCAATTATTGGTTATATCTCTTATGACAACGACCGTACAGAGAGAGAGAGAGAGAGAGAGAGAGAGAGAGAGAGAGAGAGAGAGAGAGAGAGAGAGAGAGAGAGAGGTGTAATAAGTTTTAAGAACCTTAATTATTGGTTATCTATCTCAACGACCGTATGGCAACGACCGAGAGAGAGAGAGAGAGAGAGAGAGAGAGAGAGAGAGAGAGAGAGAGATTTAAATCCTCTTTAAATCGATAACCGTACCCTCGGGTAAAAGAACCCAAGCACCTTTGGTTTATTGAGGAATTTCTAATGAGAACGAACCACTTTCTCTGCCTGGCACAACATACATTCGGCTTAAAGAGCAAGAATTCTTCCCTACAGAAGCATTCACTATAACAATGAGCAACGCTCCTTCCCCCGCCCCTCTTTTATCTTCCTCGAGTACACGAGAGCCAAACGGCAAGTCATCGATCAGATAAGGCAGTTAAGACCGGAGACAGCTGTTGCCGCACGCATATCTGCAACTGGCCTGGAACACAGCAGCATCCTATCTCAGCAGGATGCTGGTATCCATCAAGATGTGCTCTTGCCAATAAGATGACTTGGCCAGTGGGGGCTAGTTACTGTTTCTTCGGCTGTTTCGGGTATAACTCTGCTGTCCCAACGCCAAACCCATTCTTTAGGTCCAAGCACGATTTTGGGTTACAGAAAGAAAATATGGTTCTGATAATGAAAGTAGTAATATGATGTGACGCAGATGACAACAATAAAATATAAGACAAAGTACGTTTTGGAAATATAACTGTAAACATTATCCATACCCAAAATCTGAGAAATAAAATTACAAGACAGTTCAGGAAAATGAATAAGGAACAATCTATACCACATACGGAATAGGCAGATGCGCTCTCATTGCTCCCTCAGATATTACTAATTGCCATAGTGAATCAGGAATGGTGTTTTGTGTTGAATTGCATGTTAAATTTCTATTCCTCATCAAGATAAGCTTTTCGTGAAACGAAGAAAGAAAAGAAAAAAAGAAAAGAGGGTAGCCGCATTAACTAGCAAACGTACCCAAAAAAAAAAAAAAAAAAAAAATTTATATATATATATATATATATATATATATATATATATATATATATATATATATATATATATATATATACATACTGTTGGACCTAAAGATATTATCAGGACGCCGAAAACTTTATTGAGAAGACGGTTTATCACTGCTTAAAGGTCGAATAACTCCAACGTCTCTTATGGGCCAAACCTGACCGAGTGAACTGGTTGAATATTGAACTGAATATAGATTTTAGGCCAAACGCCAAGCGCTGGGACCTGTAAAGGTTAGGAGAGGTGGAAAGTGCGATGGAAGAAAGAGAATATGAATGGAGGTACAGTAAAAGGAACGAAAGGGGTTGCAGTTAGGGGCCGAAGGCACGCTGCAAAGAACCTTAAGTAATGCCCACAGTGCACCGCATGAGGTGCACTGACGGCACTAACCCCCTACGGGGCTAAGTGAACTGGTAAACTGGTGTCACCAAGTACTTCAGTTTTCTGCCTGAGTCCATAACATCCTGGCGATCTTTAGGCAAAAACCCAACGAATTTCTTTCAGAATTTTTTTTGTTTTTTTTTGAGAAAAATACTATTCCCCGTTCATTGTATTCTCACTGTATTCGGATTATGAGAAGGTTAATAGGCATTCAGGTGCTAATTACTTTTCATCTCCGCGTTCTTTCTTCAAAATGATCAGTTACCATCAAGATCATAAAAATCTCATAAAATTTAATCTTCGCGTTCATCTTTTATGTGTGAAATTCATTGTTTTACACACGCACGTACATACATAAATACATACAATCACATATATACATACAGTACATATATATATATATATATATATATATATATATATATATATATATATATATATATATATATATATATATATATACATATATATATATATGTATATATATATATATATATATATATATATATATATATATATATATATATATATATATATATATATATATATATATATATATATATATATATATATGTACATTTACAGCATGGTCGGTGGTACACTCCAAGTATTTCCTAACGTCCTATGCATCTCCTGCAGTCTCCTCGTACTCTAGGACCGTCACCTGTTGCAAGGGCGTACGTGCAACATGGGGGAGACAGTCGAAGGCCGAAGGATATAGTTATTAATGAACGCTGTCGCTTGCAGCTGGGGAAGAACCTCTCGGAGTAGCGCTCGAGAGCACTCGATGTAGCCTACTCACTTCCTCTCTCTCTCTCTCTCTACAGTTTTTTACTTTTACCCTTCAACTGATACCTTTCTCTCTCTCCTCCTCTCTCTCTCTCTCTCTCTCTCTCTCTCTCTCTCTTTCTTTACTTAGCTTATCTTTCCTCCCCTAATCCTCTTCCTCCTCCCTCCTCTCTCTCTCTCTCTCTCTCTCTCCTCTCTCTACAGTTTTTCTTTACTTAGTTGATACCCTTCCTCTCTCTCTCTCTCTCTCTCTCCAATTTTCTTTACTTACGAGTAGCTGATACCCCTTCCTCCTCCTCCTCCTCCTCCTCCTCCTCCTCCTCCTCCTCCTCCTCCTCCTCCTCCTCCTCCTCCTCCTCCTCTCTCTCTCTCTCTCTCTCTCTCTCTCTCTCTCTCTCTCTCTCTCTGACCAAAAGCAATCCATCACCAGCGAGATTTCAATGACACGTAGGTCGTTATCCCCGTCAAAGTATCCGCAGAAATTCATTTCCGATAGGGATCTTAATTAGTAATTAGTGGGATACTCAAGGAAGGAAGGTCAGTCATGACCTAAAAACCTCAATTCTCAAGGTTAAATTGATTATTTTTTGTTATATTCAGGTTTTATAAAAAATAACTGAGGACCGAAGAGTTACATATATCTAGTACATAATTCTAACACGAGAGCACAAACTTGGAGGCTATTCCTCAAATATTAAAAACCAAAGTCCATTTAAGCATTGCGCAAATACTCAGTTTGCTCTGCAAGAGATTTCATAAAAGAAAAAAATAATAGACAAGAAAAGATGAAAAATAAACGAAAAGATGAAAAAACCATAAACGCTAAAGATCATTTCAGAAGAACAAAAAATAGTAGAATGATGCCAAAGTAAAACTTGGATCTGAAACAATTAACTGTATGTCATGAAGAAAAACACAGAGGGAACAATAGAATGAGTATTATCACGCTTATAACAACCAAATATGCATCTTATCGAAAAGGTGTAAGAAACTGCTTTGTAATCTCGGATAATTTGTATTACTCCTCTGAGGATGCAAGAAAACATAAGTTCCTTTCCAGGCTTCCACAATATGCTGAATTTTACGTCAGTTTTTCATCCGTCATTCTGATCACTCAAAAATAAAATTAAGAAAATGGTGGTGATCATCCATTCCACATTACATACATATATACACTCTTCCATTACATTAAAACCTGACATTACAGACAAGATGTGTAGTTTTCGATCCCTAAACATAATAACGAACCCGATAAATCGACATAAATCATCAAAACGCCTGTATTTCATTACAGACAAGATGTGTGTTTTCAGCACTAAACATAACAACGGCCCAATAAATATATAAATTTATACACCCACACAGACTCACACAACACACATATATATATATATATATATATACACACACACACAAACATATGTATACACACACACACACACATATATATATATATATATATATATATATATATATATATATATATATATATATATATATATATATATATATATTAGTAGCACCTCCACTTAACAGACACTTTGGGGCTGGCCTTTCTGATAAGTAACAAAGACCCCATTTGATAATTTTCTAGATACCTTACAACTAACAGGAATTCAACATAGCTCCTAACCTAAACTAACCTATAATTTACACTTACCATTCAATTTAAGAGATATATTTCTCAAAATGTATGAGATCTAAAATGGTACCATAGGAAAATACAATCACAACATGGTAGCTGGTAAGTACAGAAGTCCGCTAAGTTGAGGCGTTACTGTATATATGTGTGCGTATACATACACACACACATATATACATATTTGTATATATACATATACATATACATATATATATATATATACATATACATATATATATATATATATACATATATATAAATATATATATATATATACACACACACATATACATATATATATATATATATATATATATATATATATATATATATATATATATATATATTTATAAATTTATACACTTGTGTGAAAAAATGATTTATCATTAACAAGGCAATAAGATACAAGAAGACGTTTGTACGAACCCAGAGCAAGGTCTTTTGACCTTGGAGCGCAGTACGCGACGTGAGAGGCGTAAGGCAGATGAAATATCTGTCTGTGAGTGCGTGAACCAAGCATTAAAGCTTGGTTACCTTAGCCTACTGCACTGTGGTTATGCAACTGACAACTTCTGGAGCATTTAAAGAACGTTGGTTCCTCTGTCATACGCTAAAGTTAACCCTATCTTGGAGCGTCCGTTATGCTGAGGCGCTAAACCCCTTAAATTTTTGAAATCTCGGATTCAGTTTGTCGATTTGAGGTATTTTTAGTTTTCTGAAAAGAAAACTATTTTTAGTTTTCTGAAAAGAAAACTATTTTTAGTTTTCTGAAAAGAAAACTACTGAGGCTAAAGGGCTGCAAGTTGGTATGTTGATCACCCACCCTCCAGTCATCAAACATACCAAATTGCAGCCTTCTAGTCTCAGTAGTTTTTATTTTATTTAAGGTTATAGTTAGCCATAATCGTGCGTCTGGCAACGATATAGGTCAGGCAACCACCGGGCCTTGGTTCAAGTTTCATGGGCTGCGGCTCATACAGCATTATACCGACACCACCGAAAGACAGGTCTATTTTCAACTGCGCCCAAGAAACTTCGGCGCATTTTAAAATTTTTTACTTTTTTTTTACGCCTACCCCGAAAACCTCCATTATCTCAATTCCCTACCTTGGCGTCTCTTTCGTTCACGAAACAGCCGCAGAATGCCTTCACTTTAGAGACTCTTGTTCATGCCCTTCTCGGTGATCGATGACCTCCGAGGAGGAGTCTCTACATGCAGCTCATTTCTCTCAAATAAAGGATTCGTTTTCACACGACGGTTTCCAAGCTGTTTGTGAACGCGCGGGTGTGTCCGTAATCGCTCACCTCGCCGACTTTTCATTTACATATCAATTCGGGTCAGGTGTAAAAGACTTAATTTTAACGCCTACGACATTCAGAAGAGAATGCAAACCATCTCGAAGGAATGCTGTTCTCTTTTATCAAAGACAAATACTCATTTGCATGTAAATAAAAACGATTATAATAATTATATAATTCGGTGGAATGCGAGGTGAACTCGAGGGGGGTTGGGGGAATTTCTTCTTAAAAGTTATAAATTTCAAGTACCATTTTCTTATATGCTTTGTTTGTTTTTTCTAATAAGAACATAATAACAAATTTATTTGTAATTATTATAAAAGAGAATACAAAATGGTAATATATATATAGGTTAATATATAAATATATATATATATATATATATATATATATATATATATATATATATATATATATATATATATATATATATATATATATATATATATATATATATATATATGTATATATATGTATATATGTGTATATGTGTGTGCATCGTGCGTGGTCATGTGTCATACACGTACGTGTGATACATGCAATCATAAAAACTCCCCCATATTAGAGGATTTTGACCAAACAACTAAAGTGATAACAAGACTCTTATAAAAGGGAAAAACTCTGGATTACGCAAATACAGAGGCTAAGATACTTACAAAGGGGCTGTGAAGGATCTGCACGACCGAAACTAATCCCTGTAATTTCCATGCAATGAATTTAGGGGAAAAAAAAGTTTCACACACACACACACACACACACACTCTGCAAGTGTGGTGAAATAATGATGAACACTTTACAGCAGCTAAGGAAGTAAGCAAAAATGATGGAAAACTGAAATTCATACTACTATAATTCAAATAGGATTAGAAAAAAAAGAAAATAGTTCACTGCTAATGATATGTTTAGGAAGTAAGCAAACGTGATGAAAAACTAAACTTTATGCTACTATAATTCAAACAGAAATGGAGAAAATGGAAAAAAAAAGGAAAATATTTCATTGTTAACGATCTGGTTAGTGTGAAAGGACTTAAGCAAGCGGATGAAACGATGAAAGCCGAGCCATATCGGATATCCTTAAAATTGGAGAATGAGAGATGAATTATGGGAGTTACTATCATCCTGGACCCTTAAAGGTTTGTGATAATTTTGCCTTTTTGTCCTTCCATAAATACTCATCTGGGTAGTGCAATACTTTTGACAGCTAACAGTAAAACACATGCACCTGTTCAACCGGGTAGAGTCTGTCAGGCTTCATACTCTCACAAAGAACGTAAGGAAACTGAAGGGTGGAAGGTGTGAGCTTCAGAATAAACCAAGTCCATCAGTCCTTCATATTTTCTCTTAAAGAACAGAACTCTGATTTCTACTTTTCCATTTTTTTCATCCTATTTCCAGTGTTTCGAAAGCAATTACGGAATAACTGTTTGCCCGTCTCGGTTTCCTCGACATACACAGGACCCACAGCGGCTAACCTACCCCTCTTTCAACCGGCCGATGAGACAGTAAAAACGTTAATCATGAAAAGTGTTTTTCCCAGAAGAACTTCACCAGACTCAAGTCCAGCACAACATGAAACAAGTAAAAAATGCACCGAAGTTTCTTCGGCGCAATCGAGTTTTCTGTACAGCGTATAATCAAGGCCACCGAAAACAGATCTATCTTTCGGTGGTCTCGGTATAATGCTGTATGAGCGGCGGCCCATTTAACTTTAACCACGGCCCGGGGTGGCCTCTCCTATATCGCTGTCAGAAGCACGATTATGGCTAATTTTAACCTTATATGAAGTAAAAACTACAGAGGCTAGAGGGCTGTAATTTGGCATGTTTGATGGTTGGAGGATGGATGATCAACATGCCAATTTGTAAGCCCTCTAGCCTTAGTAGTTTTTAAGATCTGAGGGCGGACGGACAAACAAAACCGGCACAATAGTTTTTTTTTACAGAAAACTACTAAAAAAGGACGAAAAAACAAGACCTGACACTTTAGTCTTAAAGAAACACGTACCCGAAAAGAAAAATATGCAAAGAAAGTTGCAGCAGGACTATGATGTTTATTTTGACGTCGCTCTTTCCACCACGAGGAATCCACCTCGTTCTTAAAGGGATGACACGGACGAATATTCGTTTCCTGAAGTGAACTCAAAGTGCGTCAATGAATACAGCTACTAAATATTAAAACTTTTACAATAAAACAAACATATTCCACTTTGCAAACCTCCAGGAAGACAACCAGAAATTCAGCCTATCGAAACAAAACAGATGACAGAGACATCAACTTTCCTTAGACAACACACAACGTACAATAAAAAAAAGACTATTAATTCCATCGAGCATTTTAGTGACACCTCGAAAACAGAACAGCGGAGAGGCTTCAGAACCAAAAGGCAAATCCGATCAAAATACCTCCCAGTATCAAGACGTCAAACCCGGCCTGTCGAAGGCACAGCTTTCTTAATTGTATTTGCTCAGCTGTCGAAAAACATTTCCCTCTGGGCCATGGGAACGAGCACCGGCCTCAGAGGTGAGAAGTCAAACGCCTGCAAGCAAGCCGGCACAAAAAAGGCATTCAGAGCCACTCTGCTTGGTGGACCGCATCAACAAGCAATAAATGTTTTCGTTAGTCTGTTCCTACAAGCAATAACTGTCATCCCGAAATCCGCGTCTAAAGAGAGCATGATTTACAAGATTTGCGGAGCTAATTCTAATTTCTAAGTATAATAAACACTACGCGTGATGAGATACACAGGTCATGGGTGTTAGTTTGTTCTTCTCGAAGCGTAAGTATTCTTTATGGCCACAAACTCTGCTGCAGCCTCCACACTGCTAGGCAGTTGAAGCTGGTATGGCCTCATACCAGTAATAAGTTCACTTAGCAATGTTTTACAAAAAGAGAATTTATTATCCGAAAACAGTAAACATGAAAATAAAGTATAAGACTTCCATTTAATAAACCATCATCTCAACCTTGAACCAGAAATTTGTATTTATTAACTGATATGATCACGAATCAAAAAGGAAAAACTGAGGCTTCTAATCAGTACACAAAATATCACACTAAAATGAACCTATTAACAGGCAAACTCCCAAATCAAAATCTAATGCAATTTCCTTTCAGCAAAGAAAATGCCATCCCATCCTTACCAGAAGGAATTGATAAATAACTGTTTGATGTTCAGTTAGCTGAAGTTCAGTTACAGAGAGGCGTCGCCAATCATGTACTGTACTACAAGCCCGCTCAGCAGGGAAGGCGAGAGAGCCCATTTATATGCTCACAAGTGCTTGTAGCTTTAACCCTTGACTTCGGGATATTTGTCATGATGTTCTGAGTTCCATGAACAAATATGCAAGGAAACTCTTACTCTTACTATTTCGGAATATTGTTTTGACCTTTGCTAAGAGTCGAGTTACTTTGATGTGCGTCTACAGTAACACAGAAACTGGTTAAATGATTCCTCAGAGCAGAATCAAAACAATATCTGAATTAAATTTTTTCTTAAGCTCGGCTTCTCTGAATTACACAATTTAACCAAATGGGCAACTGTGATATGGACACAACAAATTCGCCTTCAGTTTCATTATCACGTTACGATGCAACGGATACAAAAATGACAAAAGATACTGAAAGAGGCCGCCCCCCCCCCAAAAAAAAAAACATGCTATACCGAGACGATAATAGCCACTATAAATAAACATAAATAGAAAGTACGTGACAACTTTAGCCACAATAAACATATTTATGAATGAATGCAATATCAACTTGAGCTACTCCCAAGGGAAATCATATTCAGAGGCAGCTACAAAAGGAATCAGTTAATATGTTTCGTATTTTTTACACGTGATATTGAGCAAGAGTAATTATAACAACGGCAAAGGAAAACCTTAACACATTTAGAAAAAGATAATCAACGTTGAAAAAATTATTTTAATTGTTTAAAAATTCGAACACAAAATCAGATTTTACTGATAACGTGAAACATTCAATTTTAATATTAAGGATATACGTAAGTCAATACAATGTCCAATGTATCATTCTAAAGGTTTGTATACCCCAGTAACTCGGTGGGTAATTTTATTTCTATTTCGATTTGTCTACAAAAAAAAAAAAATACACACACACACAGGAACTCTTGGGTACAGAGTTCTTTTCATACCTCTCTCTCTCTCTCTCTCTCTCTCTCGATTTGTTAAAAAAAAAACAGGAACTCTTGGGTACAGAGTTCTTTTCACACCTTCAATTCCTCTCTCTCTCTCTCTCTTTCTCTCTCTCCGCACGCCAAGTCTCATTTATTCATCTTGTTTACTGTGCTTAAAAGATACCTTCAAGTGACAACAAGACGGATAAGCCTGGCTCCGTTCCCGAAATTTCACAGCTCACGTTTCACCATTTCTCTTATTTTCCTTTTGATTCCTTTAAAAGTTACTCTATTTCCTATCAAGGAGATTTATTATTTTGTAATTAACTCTTTGAAATGTACTGCTCACTTAGTAAAACGTACCAGTGGCTGTTGATAAAATGGGGTTACCAAAAACATTTTCCCTTTTTGGATCCTTTAGAAACTTCTTTATTTCCTAGCAAGGATATTTATCATTTTATAATTAGCTCCTTGGAAGTTACTGTTCACTTTTTAAAACGTGCCAAGGATGGCTGACAAAATGGGGCTACCAAAAATTTTTTTACTGTTTTTACAAAAGCTCATTCTATTCTGAGCAAGTTTGCTCTAAAATTAAGGGGCACTTGGGAATAATAATAATAATAATAATAATAATAATAATAATAATAATAATAATAATAATAATAATAATAATTGTAAACTTGCTCTGCAACTTAAGGGGCACTTAGAAATAATAATAATAATAATAATAATAATAATAATAATAATAATAATAATAATAATAATAATAATAATGATGATGAGAGTAAACTTACTCAGCAAATTAAGGTGCTTTACGTAATAATAATAATAATAATAATAATAATAATAATAATAATAATAATAATAATAATAATAAACTTCCTCAGCAAATTACGTGGCATTTAGGTAATAATAATAATAATAATAATAATAAATAATAATAATAATAATAATAATAATAATAATAACAAAAACCAAACACGTAGCACAATTCATCCATTCTTGAGTAGGCGAGTGACTCATGGAAGAAGAAGAAGAAGAAGAAGAAGAAAAAGAAGAAAAAGAAGAAGAAGAAGAAGAAGAAGCCCCTAGCCAATACAAACGCCGACAAAGGGCGAGGAGGCCTCACGTAACCCACACTCATGGTGAATAAATGTATGAATGAATACGTAAGTCAACAGAAGAATCCCCGGAACAAGAGGATCAATGACGATTCTGATATTTTATGGAATAAAATATCAGGTCAAATGACGGGATGATTGATTTATTGTCGTCTCTGTACTCTGACCTCCCATATATATATATATATATATATATATATATATATATATATATATATATATATATATATATACATATATATATATATATATATATATATATATATATATATATATATATATATATATATATATATATATATATAGCTACAGGTAGATAACGAAACCAGGCATTTCGTGAATTGCCTGAAACTTCAGGCAGATAGCGAAATGCACTTGGGGACATTTGATCAACCCCCTCCCACCCTCAAGGGGTTGATACCAAACACGGCGAAACAATGACTCAACTACACTGTTTTGCCGTGTTTAGTACTAGTCCCTGGGGGTGTCAAATGTATTTCGCCGTGTTTAATACCAGCCCCTGGGGGATCAAATGTCCCTAAGTGCATTTCGCTATCTACCTGAAATTTCAGGCAGTTTGTGAAATGCCTGGTTTCGCTATCTGCCTATAACATACACACGTATATATAACATGGGAGGTCAGAGTACAGAGGTCCACATTAGACTTATTATAAACAACTTGAACACCTTAGCTTAGGGCGTCCGTGCTGGCATAAGCCACTTAATCGAAATTAACCAAACAATGATGTTATATCGTGGAATGAAGTCGCAGGAGCAAACGACGTTTGTGATCATAAAACAAACATTAATAATTAAAGTACAATAAATACTACAAAAAACACATACAAAACTAATAAATAAAAGTAACAATTATTATTACAGTTTATTTACATCGCTATTTAAAATTACCATACAATCGAACTGAACATTAAACAAATTTTCCTGCCTTACTAAGCAGTTACTAAGCAACCTTTAGCTGGTCCGCTGGGACAGTGGATAGTGTCGTGGCATGCCACTATGACGTCGCGGGTTCGCGTCTCCCCCAGGGCGACAAAAAATCACTGACTCTGTATCATTATCAGTTACTGCTGCAGTGTGGGGTCTGCGGTAGGAGGATCAAACCAACATTCTTTGGAAGTTTGAATTTCAAGTCAATGGTACTTTTGGTGTGCCCCTTCCATGTGAATAGGTTTCATCTACTGAAACAATAATAATAATAATAATAATAATAATAATAATAATAATAATAATAATAATAATAAAAATAATAAGGCCCCTTTGGTGTGCTTGTTCCACGTAAATAGGTTTCATCTACTGAAATAATAATAATAATAATAATAATAATAATATGAAGAATTAGCACAACAGCTATACATAAAGGCATAATAACTCGCATTTATCGAAGCAACAAGGCTCCATAAAAATCGAGCAATTATCTGAAGTGCAAAAGATCCTAAACAAACACCAGCCTCGATCAGTCTTAAATAAAAAAAAAAAAAAAAAAAAACTCGCCAAACAAAAACTCACGTACAGTTAAAGAGAGCATCTCCGGATGCAGCTATAACTTGTGGTGTAAGAGCAAAGAAGAAAAACAAAAACAAAAAGAATAAAATAAAAATCAAAACCTTCCACTTGAAGTTAGTGGGGGTCGAGTTTCCCCTCGACGATAAATTGCGTTGATTGAGTTTGACAGCTCTTACTCCTATATGAATCATATGAATGCGCGAGGTTAATATGTGCTTTTGTTTAACGAAAGGGGCAGTCTGATTATTATTATTATTACTATTATTATTGTTATTATTATTGTTATTATTATTATTATCATTATTATTATTATTATTATTATTATTATTATTATTATTATTATTACCTAAAAGTTTGCTTATCATTTTATTAGATTAAGTTTAATTATTATTATTATTATTATTGTTGTTATTGTTGTTGTTGTTGTTGTTGAAAAAGATGGCTTCCGTTGTGCGAATTGACTTTATAATGATTTTTTTATTTTTCTCATAATTCGCCTTCTTGCACGTCAATATTGGTCAATAATTGGCCAATGTTTATATTTCGGTGGATTTAAACAGCGGTTTTTACAGCAAAATTTTATTCTTAAAAAGAGCAAGTTACTGAAACCTGACGTTGCAAATTCTGCCGTAAAAACGCTGTTTAAATCCGCCGAAATATGAACATTGGCCAATTATTGACCAATACTGACGTGCAATGCAAGAAAGGTGATTTATGAGGAAAAAAAAATTATAAAATCACTCGCGCAACGCAGCCATCCGTTTCACCAAAACATGCTTGAAATAGGGTCTTCTTCATTATTATTATTATTATTATTATTATTATTATTATTATTATTATTATTATTATTATTATTAAAAAATACTCAAAGTAGCATGAGTCTTCAAATGGAGAAACAAATCCACAGTAAGTAAAAGTACATATATTTAAGGATAAAACTCTACAGATAGCTTTCGGGAATCTGTACAGTTTTATCTTTACATATATGGACATATAGGCTACATACCTGTGGATCTGTTTCTACCATACCTTATTATTTGTAAAATTAGGAAAAGACTTCTTTCATACATGGTTTGTTAAACAGAATGGCAGTTTCAACAGCTGTCATTATCATTATTATTATTATTATTATTATTATTATTATTATTATTATTATTATTATTATTATTATACAGATGGGGCCCAAGACTTGGAATTCAAGCTTCATTTTCTAACCCAGGCCCGGAGAAAACATGGAAGGGGAAGAATGAGTGGATGAGCTTGAAAACGAAGACAGATAACCCCGCTTCTTACAGGAAGGAAAACATAAACAGGGAAGAAAATTCCGAGGCCTCGCTTTAGAAGAAAAGAAAGAATTTGAATTGAGTAATCCTCACGGGGTTACCTTTTATGCCCAAGTCACTAGCGGATCCAGAAAAATTTCTTGGGGGAACACCAGTTTTCATATTATAAATTATTTATATATATATATATTTATATATATTTATTATATCTATAATAGATTTTTTTAGTTTTATATATATACTCATTTTTATATTACTAATTTATAATTATTTTTTATTTGTTCCCCCCAATCTTCAGTATTAAATTATTTTTATTTTGTCACTATTTTTTCATGGTGGGGGCACGTGCCCAGGTGGCCCCCAACCCTGATCCTCTAGTGGCCCAAGTAAACGTGGGAAGATGTGGCCTCACGGGTAGGTTTATGCCAATGGATTCTATGTCTTTATGTTATAATTTAATAGTTGTAAACATCAATCACGAAAGAAATAAACGGTTGATACGGAACAAGTTTGACAGCGCTGGCTTCAATGTGAATCATATGTCTGAGTATGTTAATTTATGTAAAGATGATACAAAAATTCACTTGAAGTAGGGGTTATCGCTCGAGGCAAACGCATTATGCTTGTAATTTCTTTGTTACTACAGCGTACAGTCACAATTAAGACGAATTATTCTTTCACTTGTTTGTCTCTTGCATGACGCAATAAAAACCACAACAAAAATACTGTTAATCAAAGCACACACAAACAAAAATTTCGTGGCTGTAAAAAGCAACAAATATCAAAAGAGGATTAAATTATACGATTGGCGAAGTGATAAATATGTTTTCTTATAAAAAATTTATTCCCTTATAATTAAAATATATTTTTTCTCATACTTTACAATTATATTTTCTTATAATAATATATTTTCTCGTATGATTTGTCTGTGCTTATTAACGAACTAACGGCAGGCTAGGCAGGCATCACTCTCCTTGTATCATCATAATAAAAATAAACGTGCAGAAATTCTCTCTCTCTCTCTCTCTCTGGCATCGTGTCATCCACATATAGCGGACATAAAACACGCGTCATTTAACATCCAGCGAAGGATATCGGATTGCAAAGGCAACAATCCTTTTACAGTTGCGTGTAACGTTAACTGTCTGCCTGTCTGCGAACGGCATTAATGTTTCCTTCAAGGATGCCGAGTCAAGTACCGTCCCATTTTGCAAGATGAAGGCTGGGTACTGTCTTTAGGTCATGAGTATATGTATATATATATATATATATATATATATATATATATATATATATATATATATATATATATATATATATATATATATATATATATATACATATATATATTATATATATATATGTATGTATATATATACATATATATATATATATATATTTATATATCTATATATATGTATATGTATATGTATATATATATATATATATATATATATATATATATATATATATATATATTATATATATAATTTGTTTTGTAAGCGTAAGTATTTACATAATCATCATAGCTAATCAAATACAAAACTGCTCTACGAATCAAGGCATGCAAACCTGTATGCCAGGACACGTAATTATGTTCACAGAGTTGCCAGCGCACAAACAAACGCCGATAGATAGATAGGTGGGTAGATAGATAAATGGGTAGACAGATAGACAGATAGATAGAAATGTGCGCCTCCTTTTTTCCGTCTGTGCATCTTCGTGAGCGCCAGAGTGCATGGCGGCCATCGTCTGAACCAAGCCCCGAATTATTTACGAAGTTCATAAATTATTCATTCGCCATTAGAAGGCCAGCCTCGGCACATCAGGCGCAAGCTGCGACTAATTACCACGAACTACAAACTACGCCATAATTCTCGCACCGCCTCAACGACATAATCGCGGCGATAAATTTCGTGATTGTCGCCAAGAACAAGAACCAACGCAAACAAACAACAATGGTGTGGCGCCTCGACCACAAACCCGCCGTCGCCTGCCGCTAAATAAAAGGGGACAGTTTTATACACATCAGAAAAAAACTATATCCTTCAGCAGAACTAGCTTCGCCAGGAACAAGAGTCCCGGCGCATTCTTTCTCATCTCCTCCAGCTGCAAGATGCAGCAGCAGGAACAAGAGTCCCGGCGCATTCTTTCTCATCTCCTCCAGCTGCAAGATGCAGCAGCAGGAACCAGAGTCCCGGGGCATCCTTTCTCATCTCCTCCAACTGCAAGATGCAGCAGCAGGAACCAGAGTCCTGGCGCATCCTTTCTCATCTCCCCCAGCTGCCAGATGCAGCAGCAGGAACCAGAGTCCCGGGGCATCCTTTCTCATCTCCACCAGCTGCTAGATGCAGCAGCAGGAACCAGAGTCCTGGGGCATCCTTTCTCATCTCCTCCAGCTGCCAGATGCAGCAGCAGGAACCAGAGTCCTGGGGCATCCTTTCTCATCTCCTCCAGCTGCTAGATGCAGCAGCAGGAACCAGAGTCCCGGGCATCCTTTCTCATCTCCTCCAGCTGCCAGATGCAGCAGCAAGAACCAGAGTCCCGGGGCATCCTTTCTCATCTCCTCCAGCTGCCAGATGCAGCAGCAGGAACCAGAGTCCCGGGGCATCCTTTCTCATCTCCTCCAGCTGCCAGATGCAGCAGCAGGAACCAGAGTCCCGGGCATCCTTTCTCATCTCCTCCAGCTGCCAGATGCAGCAGCAGGAACCAGAGTCCTGGGGCATCCTTTCTCATCTCCTCCAGCTGCTAGATGCAGCAGCAGGAACCAGAGTCCTGGCGCATCCTTTCTCATCTCCTCCAGCTGCCAGATGCAGCAGCAGGAACCAGAGTCCCGGGGCATCCTTTCTCATCTCCTCCAGCTGCAAGATGCAGCAGCAGGAACAAGAGTCCTGGGGCATCCTTTCTCATCTCCTCCAGCTGCCAGATGCAGCAGCAGGAACCAGAGTCCCGGGGCATCCTTTCTCATCTCCTCCAGCTGCTAGATGCAGCAGCAGGAACCAGAGTCCCGGGGCATCCTTTCTCATCTCCTCCAGCTGCCAGATGCAGCAGCAGGAACCAGAGTCCCGGGGCATCCTTTCTCATCTCCTCCAGCTGCCAGATGCAGCAGCAGGAACCACAGTCCCGGGGCATCCTTTCTCATCTCCTCCAGCTGCCAGATGCAGCAGCAGGAACCAGAGTCCTGGGGCATCCTTTCTCATCTCCTCCAACTGCTAGATGCAGCAGCAGGAACCAGAGTCCTGGCGCATCCTTTCTCATCTCCTCCAGCTGCCAGATGCAGCAGCAGGAACCAGAGTCCCGGGGCATCCTTTCTCATCTCCTCCAGCTGCAAGATGCAGCAGCAGGAACAAGAGTCCTGGGGCATCCTTTCTCATCTCCTCCAGCTGCCAGATGCAGCAGCAGGAACCAGAGTCCCGGGGCATCCTTTCTCATCTCCTCCAGCTGCTAGATGCAGCAGCAGGAACCAGAGTCCTGGGCATCCTTTCTCATCTCCTCCAGCTGCCAGATGCAGCAGCAGCTGAACCAGAGTCCCATCTCCTCCAGGGCATCCTTTCATCTCCCCAGCAGCTGCCAGATGCAGCAGCAGGAACCAGAGTCCCAGGGCATCCTTTCTCATCTCCTCCAGCTGCCAGATGCAGCAGCAGGAACCAGAGTCCCGGGGCATCCTTTCTCATCTCCTCCAGCTGCCAGATGCAGCAGCAGGAACCAGAGTCCCGGGGCATCCTTTCTCATCTCCTCCAGCTGCTAGATGCAGCAGCAGGAACCAGAGTCCTGGCGCATCCTTTCTCATCTCCTCCAGCTGCCAGATGCAGCAGCAGGAACCACAGTCCCGGGGCATCCTTTCTCATCTCCTCCAGCTGCCAGATGCAGCAGCAGGAACCACAGTCCCGGGGCATCCTTTCTCATCTCCTCCAGCTGCCAGATGCAGCAGCAGGAACCACAGTCCTGGCGCATCCCTTCTCATCTCCTCCTCCAGCTGCAAGATGCAGCAGCAGGAACCAGAGTCCTGGCGCATCCTTTCTCATCTCCTCCAGCTGCCAGATGCAGCAGCAGGAACCACAGTCCCGGGGCATCCTTTCTCATCTCCTCCAGCTGCCAGATGCAACAGCAGGAACCACAGTCCCAGGGCATCCTTTCTCATCTCCTCCAGCTGCCAGATGCAGCAGCAGGAACCACAGGGCATCCTTTCTCATCTCCTCCTGGGCATCCTCCTTTCTCATCTCCTCCAGCTGCAAGATGCAGCAGCAGGAACCAGAGTCCTGGCGCATCCCTTCTCATCTCCTCCTCCAGCTGCAAGATGCAGCAGCAGGAACCAGAATCCTGACGCATCCTTTCCTCATCTCCTCCAGCTGCAAGATGCAGCAGCAGGAACCAGAGTCCCGGGGCATCCTTTCTCATCTCCTCCAGCTGCTAGATGCAGCAGTAGGAACCAGAGTCCCGGGGCATCCTTTCTCATCTCCTCCAGCTGCTAGATGCAGCAGCAGGAACCAGAGTCCTGGCGCATCCTTTCTCATCTCCTCCAGCTGCCAGATGCAGCAGCAGGAACCAGAGTCCTGGGGCATCCTTTCTCATCTCCTCCAGCTGCCAGATGCAGCAGCAGGAACCAGAGTCCTGGGGCATCCTTTCTCATCTCCTCCAGCTGCCAGATGCAGCAGCAGGAACCACAGTCCCGGGGCATCCTTTCTCATCTCCTCCAGCTGCTAGATGCAGCAGCAGGAACCAGAGTCTTGGCGCATCCTTTCTCATCTCCTCCAGCTGCCAGATGCAGCAGCAGGAACCAGAGTACCGGGGCATCCTTTCTCATCTTCTCCAGCTGCTAGATGCAGCAGCAGGAACCAGAATCCTGACGCATCCTTTCCTCATCTCCTCCAGCTGCTAGATGCAGCAGCAGGAACCAGAGTCCTGGCGCATCCCTTCTCATCTCCTCCAGCTGCTAGATGCAGCAGCAGGAACGAGAATCCTGACGCATCCTTTCCTCATCTCCTCCAGCTGCTAGATGCAGCAGCAAGAACCAGAATCCTGACGCATCCTTTCCTCATCTCCTCCAGCTGCAAGATGCAGCAGCAAGAACCAGAATCCTGACGCATCCTTTCCTCATCTCCACCAGCTGCTAGATGCAGCAGCAGGAACCAGAGTCCCGGGGCATCCTTTCTCATCTTCTCCAGCTGCTAGATGCAGCAGCAGGCACCAGAGTCCTGACGCATCCTTTCCTCATCTCCTCCAGCTGCTAGATGCAGCAGCAGGAACCAGAGTCCCGGCGCATCCCTTCTCATCTCCACCAGCTGCCAGATGTCTGGTGGCGCCAGCAGGCCCTGCCTCCTACGTATGCGGCAGGGTCGAGGGTAATTGGAGACTGTGGCACCCAGCAGGAAGAAACCCACCACCAGACGTTTACGACCGCGGGAGGTCAAAGAATCCTCGGCGCCCTTCAAGGGGTCTCCTTGCAGAAGTCATCACCAGCGCCCTTCCGGAACTCGATGATTGCTGGACGAAGGATTAACCAGCCATAACTTTTGGTCCACGAGCTGGCATGTCAATCAAGCCATGCGTTTTTTCAGGCTTTTAATATGTGATTAAAATTGAGTTAGATCACACAGCCAGGGCAAGGACACTAGATTTTTCTCACCCAGGAACTAATAGTATTCTAAATCGTATAAATATACTAAATATACTGATCAGATTCACTGATTTTTGTATACTGAAACTGAAACTGACAGTGTAACCGCGCATTCTAAGTGGTTAGTAATCCATGTATTCATATTCTGATGAATGGGATTATAGGTATAATAATAAAAAATTAAAATTCATAAAATAGCAAAAAAAAAAAAAAAACTAAATAAAAGAAAATTTTTTCGAAATATTGAACATCCAAATATATGTAAATCTTTAGGGAGCAAGAATGAGTTGAAAAAGGATCTGCAATATAGAAGTTACAATAAATACAGTATATCAGTTACAAATAACTGGTTTTATATTTGCTTCTGATTATGAGAAGAACATCAAGAGCCGCCAAGCATATAATTTACAGCAGAGCTGTGAGATTGATATCAACTGGACACTTACAAGCAATCAAAACACTCAGTAACTACATTTGAGAACAAAATATCAAGACAGGACCTACACAAACCGCCTGAAATTACAAAATAAGAAACAGTCGTTAACCAATTCATCTCCAATTTAATAAAATCATAAAGACTGCCGTGGACAAGACACTTGACGTCGCACGTATGGAGAAGCCTAGAATATTGCTTCTGGTAATGAAAGATACGATGGAAAGATAACATCAGCAAGTAGCGGCTACAAGATTTATTATAAAGGAAAGGACATCTACCTGGACTGAGGTGGCACCAGAAATGGCTGGCACCATAAGGGGGGACCAGAAATGGCTGAAACAATGGGTGGCACTAGGAATGGCTGGCAAGATGAGGTGGCACCAGAAATGGCTGGCACAATGAGGTGGCACCAGGAATGGCTGGCAAGATGAGGTGGCACCAGAAATGGCTGGCACAATGAGGTGGCACCAGAAATGGCTGGCAAGATGAGGTGGCACCAGAAATGGCTGACACAATGAGGTGGCACCAGAAATGGCTGGCAAGATGAGGTGGCACCAGAAATGGCTGCCACAATGAGGTGGCACCAGAAATGGCTGGCACAATGAGGTGGCACCAGAAATGGCTGGCACAATGAGGTGGCACCAGAAATGGCTGGCACAATGAGGTGGCACCAGAAATGGCTGGCAAGATGAGGTGGCACCAGAAATGGCTGACATAAACCAGTAACGTGGAAGGGTCTGGTAAGAAAGGCAATGGGTCACACTGAGGTCCGAGAGCTTATGGAGTCAGTGGTATGCATCTCTGTCTCTCCGGAAAGATATCGAAAGTCTTACATTGAAAATACTAGTGCCTTCAAGGATATCAAAAGTGGCATATTCTCTCTCTCTCTCTCTCTCTCTCTCTCTCTCTCTCTCTCTCTCTCTCTCTCTCTCTCTCTCTCTCTCTCTCTCTCTCTCTCTCTCAGGGATATTCTTACCAGTTCAAAAGTTAGCACCTCGGCAGCAAATCTGTCACTCAATGTTTCTGCATTAACGGTGATTACGTTATACAAATAATACCTGGTTTAGAACTCAAGTGAAGTACTTTAGTTCGAAAAGTAAACAAAATATCACAGACCACGCTGCTTGTGTTTTCTTAAATAAACAAAAGTCACAGTGAAAAATTCTTAAAAGCTATTAAAATGCACCGGCGTACAAATGAAACATTACACCAAAGGCTGAAAGGTATACGACGTAAATATATAATGTTAAGTAAATTAAAAAAAAAGCCCATGAAACTTTCAGCCACGGCCCTGTGGTGGTCTGTCCTATAGCGTTGCCAGAAGCACGATCATGGCTAACTTTAACCTTAAATAAAATAAAAACTACTGAGGCTAAAGGGCTGCAATTTGGTATGTTTGATGATTGGAGGGTGGATGATCAACATACCAATTTGCAGCCCTCGAGCCTCAGTAGTTTTTAAAAGATTTGAGGGCGGACAGAAAAAGTGCGGACGGACAGACAAAGCCATCTCAACAGTTTTCTTTCACAGAAAACTAAAAAAGGTTACGAAAAGAAATTCTAAGAAGCACAAACACACACTCACACACACACAAACAGATTTAAACAAGGAGCCTGTCGAAGTGAAGTGACGCTAACGAATAAACCTCGCCATAAACAAACCCTCGACGAGCAACCACCAGCGAAGCCAAGCCATCACATAAGGGACCAGCGAACACTCGACCGTAGCGACGAAAATGGACTCCCGCACTAAGAGCTCGAAAGCACGTGCTTGCTGGCTTCAAGCACCAGAATTCAATACGTGCGGTGTAACAAGTATGGGGAGAGAGAGAGAGAAAGAGAGAGAGATACGGATGGAAGAGAAAACAATAATATCAGTGACTCAGTATGTGATGGTCTTAACAAAAATGAAGTGGAAAAATATGCGTGGAGGACAATGTATTAACAGAATGTGCGGGAAGACAGTTTCAATAAAGCTATTTTTTGAGCCAATAAATAAATGGGAACGCATAAAAACAAATAAATAAACTCTTCACCATCGAATTCGCATAAAAGAAACTAATAAACAGTAATGAATACCACGTCATCAAGGAAAAATACCAAAGCATTTATGCACTGGCAAGATGCACATAACAGTCAACATTACTTCTCATTTTCCATCATCAAAGGTATAACTCGAAGTAATGAAATCTTTAAAAAGAAGAATAAAAACATCCATAAACCTAAGACTGCTAAACACACATGAAAAACAGGCAAGGATTATTTTTGTGAATAAAAAAAAAAAAAAATAAAGAACATTATCTGAACAGCATTAAGAACATGTACTTCGGTGTTTTCTAATAATTTATTCATTGTGTACTACTGGATATTATTGATATATGAGATTATATTTAAAGGTTCTACACATCTTGAATGCATTTCGGCGGGGAAGGGCAGAAGATATTATTATTATTATTATTATTATTATTATTATTATTATTATTATTATTATTATTATTATTATTATTATTATTATTATTCAGTAGATGAAACCAATTCATATGGAACAAGCCCACAGGGGCCATTGACTTGAAATTCAAGCTTCCAAAGAATATGGTGTTTATTAGGAAGAAGTAAAAGGAAGTAAAGGGAAATACAGAACGAAGAGATACCAGTAATTAAAAAAGAAAACGACAATTCTGCTACCAATGAATGGGACAAATTACGTTTGACAAATTACGGACACTTTCAGTTGATGCTAATTTTCCATTGTTTTAGAGAACATTTGCAAAAACAGTAAAGAATCCCATTCAACTGAACTTCGTTGTATTCCAAATATTAAAAAAAATATGCTGAGCTAATGAGCACATAAAAAGAAAATTTAACTAACTTCTAATTACATAAAAGCAATCAACTACGAACCGACTAGAAAAAAAACAGGCATATCTTGAAGTGCAATAACGCTACCTATTCATACCTCTCAAAAAATGACAGATGTATAATGAAGTACGTAAGGTTTATAAAAACTCTGCAACAATGACATGTTGCAATCTCATTAGAAATGCAAGTCCTCACAGCTTTAGTGGCCATCAAGATATGGACTGTAGTAGCCAATGAAACAAAGCCCTTTGATAGTCATGATATAAAAAAAAGGCCTTAAGTGTCCACTAAAACAAAGGCCTTCTGGTGCATCAAGAAAGAGGACTTTTAGAAGCCAATGAAAGTGAGCGTCAAAAAAAAGTAAATAATGCGCCGAAGGTTCTTCGGCGCAATCGAGTTTTCTGTACAGCGTATAATCAAGGCCACCGAAAATAAATCTATCTTTTGGTGGTCTCGGTATAACGCTGTATGAGACGCGGCCCATGAAAACTTTAATCACGGCCCGGTGGTGGCCTGTCCTATATCGTTGCCAGAATATGGATAACATTAACCTTAAACAAAATAAAAACTACTGAGGCTAGTGGACTGTAATTTGGTATGTTTGGTGATTTAGGGGTAGATAATCAACATACCAATTTGCAGCCCTCTAGCCTCAGTAGTTTTTAAGATCTGAGGGCTGACAGGAAAAGTGCGGACGGACAGACAAAGCCGCCACAATAGTTTTCTTTTACAGAAAACTAAAGAGGCCATGAGAGTTCATTAAATCCGAGGCCTTTTGGTCGCTAATGAAGACTGAGGACTTCAGTAGCAACTCAACCAAGGGCCTTCAGTGGAGAGAAAAATAACTTAAAATAAAAAATAAGGCCTCTCAGTGGCCAACAGGAAAAGGTCTTCAGTGGCCACTAAAACAAAGGCCTTTCGGTGGCCATCATACAAAGGCCCTGAGTCGTCATGAAAAAAAAAAAAAAGGTCTTTAGTGGAAATAAAAAATAAAATTTGTGACTATGTGAACTTCATTTATTTCCTCAAGCTTCTAAGACAATCCCAATGTCGAAATCAGCCGGGCGAAGGCTCTACCACGCTCTTAAAAAATAAAGTATCACTGAACATAAAGACATGCGCATGCGCCAGTGCATTATACAAAAGTTGTTCGTATGGTAATGTCATGTACATTTGCATTAACATTACATGTAAAGGCTGTATTTACGGACAAAATAGAGACCTCAAATCGTATGCATCATCATGTTGAAGTTTATATATCTTCACACAGTTACTGATATAAAATAAGAAGCAAAGCTGAATAATGATGGCGTTTTCCGTTTAATATACACGACCTCCTTCTCCCCAATTTTTTTCTTCAATTACAAAAAATAAAAAAAAAAATCACTACAAGGAAGAAAAAATGTCAGGTATGATATGAAGAAAGACTCCGTGGGAGGATTTTCCAGATAGAAGGGAGGTTTGTCGAGCAATCCTATGGCATATATGGGTACCTGTGGGAGACACGAAGACTACGGGAGACTATAAGACTCCTTGAGAGCCTATTAGACCCAGTGGGAGATTACAAGTCCCGTGGGGTCATAAACATAATGTATTATAAAAGTCCTATAAAAGCCTTTTAGTTATGCAGAATTTGTGTTTTACAGTCTTTCGAATTCCACGTTTATCATAAAGGAATGGTTACAAGAACATAAGAGATAGTTTCAGATAAAAACAATGCGTGTGTGTGTGTGTGTATAAATATATGCACACACACACATATATATATATATATATATATATATATATATATATATATATATATATATATAGTGTGTATGTGCTCTAATAAAAAATCAGGAGATATGACTTTCAGAGATATCACTTAACACACTCTAAATTGACAGCTTCAAGTTACAATTCTAACCCATCTCTAAACTGCAAAAGGAAATGTATGTGTTGATTGTGTACTAGCAATTATATTACACAACTCTGGAAACATGAAATGGTATGGGAACATCCGAATACAGGAATTTCAAGCCTGCAGATGTAATATTAAGTGTTTTCTGCTTGCTTACTGAATTCACATTTTTGGAACAGGTAGTTTTAACTATCGTCCTAGAGGTCTGCTCTAAAATGGAAGACTACAGTATCTGCAAA
>NC_089791.1:23770887-23775887 GCF_040412425.1 Macrobrachium rosenbergii | reverse complement strand
CTCGTGGACTTACTTAGTGCAAGCACCATCATTCGTGGGACCATGGAGGCTGGATAAGGAAACTCGTGTTTGTAAACAATACGTTAATGTTTCTGCAATTCTAATGAATTGCGAGAATACGAAGGTAAACGAACAGCAGCTTAATTGACAATACAAATAAAAATGTTCCAAAAGGACTTAAATCGTGCGTCCAGCAGGCAACCGTGTAATTAGTTTCAGTGGGAATTCAGGTTTATAAAAAGTGTCTCGGGTCCCTTTTTTAGTTTTCTGAAAAGAAAACTATTGTGCCGGCTTTGTCTGTCCGTCCGCGCATTTTTCAGTCCGCCCTCAGATCTTAAAAACTACTGAGGCTAGAGGGCTGCAAATTGGTATGGTGATCATCCACCATCCAATCATCAGATATGCCAAATTGCAGCTCCTAGCCTCAGTAGTTTTTATTTTATTTAAGGTTAAAGTTAGCCATAATAGTGCGCCTGGTAACGATATAGGACAGGCCACCATCAGGTCAAGGTTAAAGTTTCATGGGCCGTGGCTCATACAGCACTATACCGAGACCACCGAAAGATAGATTTATTTTCAGTGGCCTTGATTATACGATATACAGAAAACTCGACTGCGCCGAAGAAACTTCGGCGCATTTATTACTTATATTTGTTTGCACACACACACAAACACACACACACACACACACACACACACACACACACACACACATATATATATATATATATATATATATATATATATATATATATATATATATATATATATATATATATATATATATATTCATATTTATAATGTATACATATATGTAAATATACATACGTACATATATATATACATACATATATATGTGTGTGTGTATGAAAACAATACATTTCAATACTAAAAAGTGCTATATATGAGCACCACTACCATGACATTCACAAGGTAAAAAGCACAGTAATTGAAAATTACACAATTATAAACGTGTACATAACAGCATTAAGTTTTCCCAACGCCTTCATAACATAAACGTCAATGTAAATCAGGTTTCTTAAAAGAATATAGGATTTAGGCTAAAGGCCAAGCTCTGGGGCCTAGGAGGTCATTCAGCGCTGAAAGGGAAAATGACAGTAGAAAGGTTTGAAAGTTGTAACAAGAGGAAAACCTCAAAGCAGTTGCACTAGGAAACAACTGATAGGATAGGGTGGAAAGAAAGGTGGAAGAGACAATGTGAACAGAGGTACAGTAAAAGGAAAGAAAAGAGTTGCAGCTACAGGCCGAAGGGACACTGCAAAGAACCTTAAATAAAGCCTACAGTGCACTACGTGAGGTGCACTGATGGTGCTACCCGCCTACGGAGATCAGGCTTCCTAAAAACTTAGTTACTCAGACGCCTACATTTTACATAACCATAAAGGAAAGCGAACAAAGACGAAAGTATCTGCTCAAAAATCGTGCCAAGTCAGGGGATTCAAGAAATATGCATTGCCGTGCCCTGGTCTAGGACTCTAGGGCATGGGCGCTCACGAACAAAGAGCAGCATTTTAAAAAAATTGCCAACTCTAAGACTTTAGAGGAGACAATCCCAGATATGGTCATTCCACAAAACATCTATTTGTGAGTTACCTAGCGATCGTGACTCTCTCTCTCTCTCTCTCTCCATAGTTAAGACAGACCATACTGTAGAAAGCGACACCCGTGGGAGGCTTTGTGTTAGCTGTCGGGTATAGGGTATTGATTGCAACAGGAAAATGACAATAATATAACAAACAAGTACATGAATGTATCATGTGAACGTCAAAGAAATACAAACAGTATTAAGATTTACACTTATGGCCACGATATTAAATAGCACCATCATACTCATAATATCATAATCTTCGTGACAGCACCGAATATCAAATAAGTAATATAATGATGAGGAAGCTTCAAGGCTCCTAGGACAAAAAAAAAAAAAAAAAAATATTGACATCGATGCACTTCCGGTCATAACCCTTGGTAACGTCAGCCAAAAAACTTCTTCACACGTGTAACTGATTAATAAAAAATACGAAAAAAGAGAAAATATCAGTAATAGGCGAGTTATGAGGCCATAAAAACCTTATTAGACAACTTACTTTGCATCCATGGTGACATTTTTGTTCTCGTTATATTTTGGTCCTTTTTTTAATACTTAACATGGTTTTAAGAATTAAATTTAATATAGAATTTAGGCCAAAGGCCAAGCACTGAGAACTACGAGGTTATTCAGAGCTGAAAAGGAAATTGACAGATAAAAGGTTTGAAAGGTGTAACAGGAGGAAGACCTCGCAGTTGCAATATGAATCAATTGTTAGGAGAGGGTGGAAAGTAAGATGGAAGTTAGTGAATAGGAAAGGAGGTACAGTAAAAGGAACGAAAGGGGCTGCAGCTAGGGGTCGAAGGCACGCTGCAAAGGACCTCAAGTAATGCCAGCATGACGGCGCTAGGCCCCCTACGGGGAATGGTTTTAAGATTTTTTTTTTTTTTTTTGCCGACATAAATACTATACATGATAGCAACACTGTCAGTTACTATAGGTAACAAAAAATCAAACAAAAAAAAAGAAAGAAAGGAAGTAGCAAACACAACAAAGAAACAAAGAAAATGGGAATAACAAACCAAATACAGTTTCAAGTAAAAATAGGTTAAATAAAACTAGTAAAACACATATAAAAAGAAATCAACCATATATATTGCGAACACGAAACTAACTGAATAAAAAATAAAACGTGAGCCCCAAAATTCTCAAGAATATTAAAAGAAATTATATCCGTCCGTGCGTGGAAGAGACATACTTCGGATTCAAGAACATTCTCTCTCTCTCTCTCAAATACGTGTTATAAATAAAATACGTTATGTAGAAGTACTTTTTCATCGCACTTAATGTATCTGAATAGCTGTTTAAATATCAACATAAGAAGGAGAGAGAGAGAGAGAGAGAGAGAGAGAGAGAGAGAGAGAGAGAGAGAGAGAGAGAGAGAGAAGGAACACGTTATCCACAGTTTTCATACCTTTTAAGTCGAGAGAGAGAGAGAGAGAGAGAGAGAGAGAGAGAGAGAGAGACCTTTACCTTACAGACCTTACAATTCGTTCAGGTTGCCCCAGGTCCCTCAGTGTGAGGCACCTTTGATGTCTACCAGAGAGTTGCTAACGCATCTTCGGTATATTTTGCATCTTCCAGTCTTGGATGGTCTGGGATGCATCTTAGATATTTGTCGAGCTTATTCTTAAACACATCTACGCTCACTCCTGTTATGTTCCTCAGATGAGCTGGTAGCGCATTGAATAGACGCTGCATTATCGATGCTGGTGCGTGGTGGATTAATGTCCTGTGTGCTTTCCTTAATTTTCCTGGTATAGTTTTTGGCACTATTAATCTACCTCTGCTTGCTCTTTTTGATAATTTTAGTTCCATGATGTTTTCGGTAATTCCTTCTATCTGTTTCCATGCTTGAATTACCATGTAGCGTTCTCTTCTCCTTTCAAGACTATATAAATTTAAGAATTGTAGTCTTTCCCAGTAGTCAAGGTCCTTAACTTCTTCTATTCTAGCTGTAAATGACCTTTGTACACTCTTCTATTTGTGCAATATCCTTTTGGTAGTGTGGGTACCATATTATATTGCAATATTCAAGTGGACTACGTACGTATGTTTTATAAAGCATAATCATGTGTTCAGCTTTTCTAGTTTTGAAGTGCCGGAACAACATTCCCATTTTTGCTTTGCATTTTGCCAATAGAATTGCTATTTGATCATTGCATAACATATTCCTATTCAACATCACACCAAAGTCTTTAACTGCTTCCTTGTTTGTGATTGTCTCATTATTAGGTCCTTTATATGCATATAGCATTCCTACTTTATCACCATAGTTCATTGATTCAAATTTATCAGAGTTAAATACCATCCTATTTATCTCTGCCCATTTATATATTTTGTTTAGGTCTCTTTGTAGCGAGTTCCTATCTTCATCACAAGCAATTTCTCTACTTATTCTTGTGTCATCTGCGAAACTTCTTACTACTGAGTCCTTAACATTACTGTCTATGTCTGCAATCATAATCACAAACAGCAATGCAGCTAACACCGCACCCTGTGGTACACCGGATATTACCGTAGCTTCATCCGATTTCTCATCGTTTGCAATCACTATCTGTTTTCTATTTTGCAAAAATTCTTTATCCATCTTCCTACTTTGTCAACAATGTTATGTTTTCTAATTTTTTTTCGCTAATATATTATGATCTACCTTGTCAAAAGCTTTTGCAAAGTCTAGGTAAACCACATCTGTATCTTTTTCATTTATCATATTTTTATGTATGCTTTCATGGTGGACTAACAGTTGGGTTTGTGTACTTTTTCCGGGTACAAAACCATGTTGTCCTATATTGAACAATCTATTTTTCATTAAATGTTTCATTATATTTTTTTCATTACCCTTTCATATACTTTCATAATATGAGATGTCAGACTCACAGGCCTATAATTACTTGCCTCTAGTCTTGAACCACTTTTGAAAGTAGGAGTAATATATGCTAATTTATGCTCATCATAAATCTTGCCTGTATCTATACTTTGCCTTAATAATATTGCTAGCGGCTTTAAGTGATTGAATGAACCACTTTCTTTAACAATATGGCAGGTACTCCATCTGGTCCTGCTGCTGATCCATTTTTAATTTCATTAATAGCCTGCACAATATCGGCTTCTGTAATATCTATATCTGATAAGTATTCAGTATTTTCATCTCTTATTTCTGTATCATTATCTTCATTGTCAATTCTAGGTGTAAATTCACTCTTATATCTTTCTGCTAATATGTTACATATTTCCTTTTTTCATTCGTTAATCGCCCTTCAATTCTTAGAGGGCCTATTTCTACTTTATTTTATTCATCTTTTTGCATATGAATAAAAAAATTTTAGGGTTTTGCTTGATATTTTGTAGTGTCATTTCTTCTAGGTTCCATTTTTCATTTTCTTTTGATTGT
>NC_089791.1:23758387-23765887 GCF_040412425.1 Macrobrachium rosenbergii | reverse complement strand
AATCAGGGTAACAAATAATAGAAAGAAAATTCGAAAAGGTGACCTTTCGACCTAATGACCTTCGCGGACGAGTCCATCCATAATTCTGATAGGAAGATGAAAATCGAAATCGGAATTGAGGTTCCTTAATGCTTTGGCCATCGCCCAGATCAGCTGGTTACATGCAAGACGCGTCGTCCCATCGTGGTCACAACCTTTGCAATATATCATGATCTCCGACTATGCCCCTCCTTAAAACTATGGTCCCCAGTCCCCTTACAACACCTGGGCATTACCTCTCTCTCTCTCTCTCTCTCTCTCTCTCTCTCTCTCTCTCTCTCTCTCTCTCTCTCTCTCTGCGGATACAGAAACCAAACTGAAGATTCTCTTTCATTTGCCTGTTACTTACTTGTTTATGTTTCTCCCTAACTAGCCATTTCCTCTCTCTCTCTCTCTCTCTCTCTCTCTCTCTCTCACTTGCTTTCTCTTTAGTCTCCCTCTCTCTCACTTCCCTCAGCTTTATTTTTCTATTATCCCTTTCCTCCCTACTCTCTCTCTCTCTCTCTCTCTCCCTCTCTGCTCTTTACTTTTTATTTCTATTTCTATCATAAAAAACTAAAAAAACTTCTTTTTTTACCTTTTCGGCAAGTAAAAAAAAACCCAGGCAGTTTAATCTATGCGTCTCATTTTTTACTTCGAACTCTAATCTCTCTCTCTCTCTCTCTCTCTCTCTCTCTCTCACTTGCTTTCTCTTTAGTCTCCTTCTCTCTCACTTCACCTCAGCTTTTTTCTTTCTGTTATCCCTTTCCCCTCTACTCTCTCTCTCTACTCTTCCCTTTTTATTTCTATTTCTATTATAAAAACTAAAAAAACTCCTTTCTTTACCTTTTCGGCATGTGAAAAAAAAACAGGCAGTTTAATCTCTCTGTGTCTTTCTTGCTTTTTTTCTTCCAACTCTCTCTCTCTCTCTCTCTCTCTCTCTCTCTCTCTCACTTCCTGTTTGCTAAACCTTCTAACCACGCAACAAAAATACAGATCTAATGAACACCGCGCGATCTTCCCACGACTCAGCTGGCTACCACCAGTCAATAAAGGAGACGGCTCGCCCTCGCCAACCTTATACAGCGGAGCGAGCAATAACAAAGTAACACGTCACTCCTTTAGGGAAAGAATTATCTCCCACACGTAAGTTTAGCGCCAGGCCGCAAACGGCATCCCAATTCATGGCGGAAGACCAGGGCAGAATTCCCAATTTCATGGCGAATTAATGAGGGAGAAAAAGGAATTGGAGTTTTGGGATGAATAAACATCATCTCCGCATGAATGGGCGACTACGGGGACTGTTCTGGCCACCAAGGTTCTCTGCCCAATTCCAGGGGCTGATGAACGCACCTGACACGGTAGAAAAATAAGGGAGGGTAGGTCCGCAAGTCGAGGTATATGAGATTGATGCGACAATGAATTCGTGAGTAGAAGATGAGGTAGATGTGGAAGTCCCATAGTAGAGATTGAAAGTAGATTCTGAAGTAGATGTGGAAGCATTAGTGAGGTATGTATATCTTAGTTTAACCCGACCACTGAGCTGATTAACAGCTCTCCTATGGCTGGCCCGAAGGATTAGATTTATTTTACGTGGCTAAGAACCAACTGGTTACCTAGCAACGGGACTACAGCTTATTGTGGAATCCGAACCACATTATAGCGAGAAATGAATTACTATCACCAGAAATAAATTCCTCTTATTCTTCACTGGCCGGTCGGAGAGCATTAGTGAAGAAAGTATAAAGTCTATTTTCAAAAACAGACAGACGAAAAATATGCAAAAACTCTGAAGTGGAAGGAAAATTACATCTGACAGCAAACTAGACGAGATTTATGCAAAATATATGCAAATGTGCTAAAAGAATGACAGTAAACTTCAGACCACAGGTAGACACAAATATACTGCAGAAAGGAATAGGTCTCTGAGCAGCGGTTCAACCCCAAACCAGCGACCGGTAGACGAGGCAGACACAAATATATGACAAGAAAGGAGGAAGGGTGATCCGAGAATAAAAGTAAAAAAAAGTTATATGCAAATGAGCCACAGCTTTATCCGGGGAGACAGATTTCGTAGACAAAGCGTCTGGGGTTTTCGCTTTCGCTGTTTCGGATCGCAGATAAAACACTCTGGGGTTTACCATTATGTAAACAAGCAGGTGTCGACCACTCGGGAATAAGGAGTTTATCTCAGGCGCAATAAAACGACGGTTCCGGCAAACGAAAAGGCTGAATCGAATGCCAGGGAGTTCAGGCATTTTCTAACAGTTACAAGGAACCGCTTTCTATCACGAAGTCGTAATTTTTTTTTAGATGAGAGAGAGAGAGAGAGAGAGAGAGAGAGAGAGAGAGAGAGAGAGAGAGAGAGAGAGAGAGAAATGTAGTTTTGCTCTCATCACGATAATGATACAGTTTCAGTCATGCAAACTCCTGTTGCATATCTGTGAAAAATAAAATACATCTGAGAGAGAGAGAGAGAGAGAGAGAGAGAGAGAGAGAGAGAGAGAGAGAGAGAGAGAGAGAGAGAGAGAAATGTAGTTTTGCTCTCATCAAGATAATGATATAGTTTAGGTCATCCAAATCGATACTCCTGTTGCATATTAATGAAAAAAATATATCTGAGAGAGAGAGAGAGAGAGAGAGAGAGAGAGAGAGAGAGAGAGAGAGAGAGAGAGAGAGAGAGAGAGTAGCTTTGCTCTCATCAAGAAAATGATATAGTTTTGGTCACCCAAATTGATACTCCTGTTGCATATTAAATAAAAATCATATCTGAGAGAGAGAGAGAGAGAGAGAGAGAGAGAGAGAGAGAGAGAGAGAGAGAGAGAGAGAGAGAGAGAGAGTTAAATGTAGTTTTGCTCTCAACAAGATAATGTGGATAATGACTCATGATTCCGAATTCCCAATTCAGGTTTGAATATAATTTCAAAGTAATAAGATAAAGGACAGTTGTCTCTCCTCCGTGTTCAGGTGCATTAACTGGAATTTTCAGTACATTTATCCTCTGAAAATAAGCCTCTCAGTCTTATCGTATAAAAACATCGGGTAAGAAATAAGAATTTCAATTGAGTACTCGTAACTTAGGCCTACTGCTATTATGCTTTGCCTATGAAAAAAATATATATATATCTTATACTGTATTTCGAATCAAAATTTTAACGTCACCAAGCGCAATGAAAAACAACCACACGATGAGGAACATATAGTAAAGCCGTAATAAAAAACGACTTAGCTTCGGAGAAAAGCAATAAAAAAAAAAAAATACCCAGAGGGAAGAAAAACTAATTGGCTCGTGGTCACGACTCTATCCGAGTTGGTAATTCCTCCATATGGGAGGTATCGCCTGCCAAAATCCGTAGGTAATCTCAATGGACCTTTGGGTAATCTCAGCACCTTTACGGGAGAGGGGTTTCCCAGATGGTGTAAGTTTGTGGTAGATGGGCGAAGAAGATTTTCTTCCTCCTCCTCCTCCTCCTCCTCCTCCTCCTCCTCCTCCTCCTCCTCCTCCTCTCCTTATTCCACTTTAGAAAAGATACTTGTTTCTTTTCTCTGAAGAGCTGAATCGTGAGTTACGGGGTTGCTAAACAGCAAGAGTCCGTGCCAACACAAGGCCTGCTTAATCTAGATAGACAGATAGATAGATAGATAGATAGATAGATAGATAAACAGACAGATAGATAGATGGATGGCTGGTTAATCATTCATTCGAAACGAACACTGAGTTTACGTTACGTTTCTCAGGGATCAAGGAAAGTCGATTCAATTAAAAAGTGGTTTTCGTCAAAAGGTATTTGTTTTTCTTACAATCTCAATCGGGCATGATTCCGAATTTTTTTTTTTTCTTTCGCTTCCACCTTCATTCATCTTCTTTCATTCCTTGGACAGGTAAGAATTTTAGTGGCCCGTCCAAAAGGACTTTGTATTATAAAATACTTTTATACTAAAAAATGCTTTAAAATGTAAATAAAAAATCATAAAGTTTTAAAAACTCTGTTTACCAGAGACCAGACCTTTCTAATATCTTACAGATCAACTACAAACTTTCACGCCAGCAAGACACTTTCTGGTGTGAAAGTTTGTAGTTGATCTGTGGATATTAGAAAGGTCTGGTCACTCTGGTAAACATATTTTAAGCCAACCTTGTGTTGGCACGGGCTCTTTCATCAAATGCCATTACTTCATAAGTACCTTTGGTGTAATTTCTTGTTAACTCAAATGTTACCCTTATCGAACCGTAATTTGTAACATCCGTAATGCCAATCTACTGGGAAAAACAGCATTACATTTCATCTTTATTGTTCCATAATATACAATGTTTACTCAATATAAAGGCTTATTCAAAAATATCACTGCAGGAGATGGCAAGCAACACACTGACACTGAATACAATGTACAGATATAAAGAAGGAAATAAGTAACGTAAAACAATCAAATTACTTAGAAAAAAATGGATGTTGAGAAGACAATTAATCACTGGTCGCTTCAGCATTAATAAAATCTGCGATGAATTTATGACATTCCAGGCATTTATTTTCTGACATCTGGGTTGACCACAGGCATGCGCGAGATAGGACTTATTATTTTACTGCGTGTCGATGCATAATAAACGTATCTGTGTACCTGAACAAACAAAAGCATGAATTTAAGTGCATATATATACATATACATCCATTATATATATATATATATATATATATATATATATATATATATATATATATATATATATATATATATATTAAAGACAGGCAGTGGACTTATTCATGGAGATATATATATATATATAAACGAATATATATATAATGATATATATATATATATCAATGAATAAGTCCACTGCCTGTCTTTAATTAAATTGAAAAGAGTAGGTTGGAATCCTGATCAGGGGCAGATGCACTATCAATTATAATTCCATTCATGAGTAAATTGCTATCGAGGTATAGGGAATTCATATTAATGGGTACTTGTGGATTGTAGATATATATATATATATATATATATATATATATATATATATATATATATATATATATATATATATATATACACTGTATATATATTATATATACAGTATACTAGTATATATATATACATACATACATACACACATATATATATATATATATACATATATATATATATATATATATATATATATATATATATATATATATATATATATATTGTTACTCATGTCTGTTCACACAATTATACGTCATATATCTGTAAGTCTTGTCTTTACAATAAAAAGTAAACCTAACAGTATTCAAGATTCAGACTTTATATAAGACATCTGGTTTTTCAAGTACTCAAATTGACCATCTGCAATGGAAACGATAACCAAAATAAACTACCATAAATAAAAAAAAGCATTTAACGGAGAAGTAAAATATAATTATACCCAAAGAAATAAAAAAAAAAAAATCAAGTAGCAAAAAAAAAGAAAAGAAAAAAAATCCCCTCTTGTACACGAGTCTAGGAAAAAAAAAAAAAGTGTGAAAATAACCAGACGAGACGAATAACTACGCTCACACGAACACAGCTGTGACCTTCAGATGTGTTTCTGGGAGAACAACAGAATCAAAAAAAAAAAAAGTTACTCTAAAACAAATGCTGACTACTACTAAAATAAAAAGAGGAAAAAAAAGTTAACAAGAAGCGTATGGCGTGCTTCAAATGATCAAGAAAGGAATTTCTATTTTTGCGCTAGGCCTTGTCTTCCTCAGTCAGTGTCTCTGTATGTGGATATAGGAATAAACTTGAATACAAAATAAATATACATAAATGCACATCGTACCGTTTGCATATTTAAGCACATGATTAAATAGACTCTTGTTTTAAAAGTCGCCAACGGGTAGTGGGAACCAATTTTGGTCGTTTTCCTAAAACTAATCATCATGACATTTAATATTAAGGTTAAAATAAGAAAAATTGCAACTTTATCAAAATAGAATTTTATTATTAAGAAATAAAATTTAAAATGTATAATCTGTACAATTCACTATGTTAATGTAGTGCAAAGTCATTATTGTAATGTGTTAATATTAAGGCAATAGTAAGGAAAATTGTACCTTTGTCTAAATAAAATTGTGGCTAAAACACACTTTACATTACTCTTACTAACACTCAGCTTTCTAAAATACTCCCTACCATGGTTAGCTAGCTAACTGCCCTCATTCTTCTTTTACCCATCTTACCTATCAGCTAAAAAGAACAAAAATCATTATGACTACTGACCGAAGGAACGAATTATGTATCTGGTAGTTAATCGACTGCTGAGATCAATATGGTTAACAGCTTAGGGATCTAACTCTGTAAGTGAAAAAGGTGTGTATGTACGTACGTCTGGATATGTATGTGTACACATGTGGCTTCCACAATATGCTGGCAAACCTCAAACATCTTCAGCACTTCATTTAAAGACTGGAAGAAGGGCTGGAGATATTTAACGTTTTTCCAGTAAACTGTAGAAGGCACACGTGCATTAATACTTGATAAAAATAAAGGAAAGGTTGCTACACAGAAAAGAAATATATATATATATATATATATATATATATATATATATATATATATATATATATATATATATATATAACTCTTTTGTCAGGGTTGCCGATTAGCATTTATTATGTGATCATGGTTATAAAGGTTAGGTTTACATTTTGTTTAAAAATGTATATATACATATTTATTATATATATGTGTATATATATGTATATATATAATAAATACATTTATATACATACTTTTTTTAAACAAAACATAAATCTTTATAACCATGACCACCTAATAAATGCTAATCGGCAACCCCTTGACCCACACGAAGTTATAAAATCACCAATAGAACGAAACATTATTTACAAAGAAGGAACGGAAGGAAACAATTCCCAAACAGAACACTTCCCCCACAATTACTCGTGACGAGGTAAGTCAATTGAAGAAAGGAAAGGAGCAAAGGTCACTGACGAGAGAGAGAGAGAGAGAGAGAGAGAGAGAGAGAGAGAGAGAGAGAGACCCAAAGTGATCGTAAGTGGCGCGAATACACTGGCACTCCCAAGATGCGTGCGAGAGCAATTTTTAGGGGACGCATTGGCACTCCCGAATTGCCATTTGGAGACGCCATTACCACCCCCGCGTGTCGCCGACGATAAAGGATGTGTCTGTCACATACACTTCAAAGATGATGACGATTATGATATAATAATAATAATGCACTTTATCTCAGGGACATACTGATCTTTCGAACAACAAATCAAGCGTGATGGATAAGTGGAAACAGTCGATGACTTTCATTCTTTTTACTTCTTGCTGTTACAGATATATATTTGCTGCTTATTCTCTACATGCTACAGAATGATGATTGATACAGTACTTAGTCTTTGATCAAAGGACAAAACAATAAACTGAAAAAGTAGTTTTCCTACAGCCCTGTCATGTACAAGATTTATCACAGGAAATTTATCAAACACAACAGTGTTCATA
>NC_089791.1:23733387-23753387 GCF_040412425.1 Macrobrachium rosenbergii | reverse complement strand
TTTTTTTTTTATAGAAAGTACTGCACGCATCCATTCCCTCCCCACCTCTCTCTCTCTCTCTCTCTCTCTCTCTCTCTCTCTCTCTCTCTCTGTGGCCCCACCATGACTTAACACCGTTTTATCATCCAGTACTTCACTCTTCTTCTCTGTAATTCTTCACTCTCGGAGTGGTATGAGTGTCAAAATCCTATTCCGTGTGTTTGTTTACGTTGCGCCCAAGCTGGAGGTGAACGCAGAGGAATGCCAGTCACGAGGAACATTAGGAGGTTAATTCCACAACAAAAGGAAGAGGGGGGGGGAAGCGATGAAATAAAAAGGCAAAGAAGCAAACAGCGAATTCTCCTTGCATTTCAATCATTTTTATCTATTTATTAATTAATTTTTTCTTTTTTATTTTTTTAATAAGTGAGATATCTTCTGTCTGTTATTTTCCTTTACCTCTCTTGCTTCTTCCTAATGAACACCTTAATAGTCTTTGGAAGCTTGAATTTCAAGTCAGTGGCCCCTTTGGTGGGCTTGTTCCATATGAATAGGCTTCATCTTCTGAATAATAATAATAATAATAATAATAATAATAATAATAATAATAATAATAATAACTGCACCCAGAATAACAAACTCAACGAGTTAATAACAATCTTAATAACCTCCCAACTTAGGTTTAATTTCGAGTAATAATAATAATAATAATAATAATAATAATAATAATAATAATAAATGTGTACCGCCGAGAATAACAAACTAAACGAATTAGTAACTCTCTTAATAATCTTCTCATCTTCTGGTTTAATTTCGAAATAATAATAATAATAATAATAATAATAATAATAATAATAATAATAATAATAATAATAATAATAACTGCGTACCACCAAGAATAACAACCTAAACGAATTAATAACAATCTTAATAATCTTCTCAACTTCTGGTTTTATTTCCAGTAAATAATAATAATAATAATAATAATAATAATAATAATAATAATAATAACAATAATAATAATAATAAATATGTACCGCCAAGAATAACAAACTAAACGAATTAGTAACTCTTTTATTAATCTTCTCATCTTCTGGTTTAATTTCGAGTAAATAATAACAATAATAATAATAATAATAATAATAATAATAATAATAATAATAATAATAATAATAATAATAATAATAATAACTGTGTACCACCGAGAATAACAACCTAAACGAATTAATAACAATCTTAATAATCTTCTCAACTTCTGGTTTAATTTCCAGTAAATAATAATAAAAAAAATAATAATAATAATTTGTTGAAAATAATGGCGGTTTTCAACGAAGGGTTTTTTCAATTCTCCTGACAATTCGTTTCTCTTGCAGCTAGGTTGTTGAGTAGAATTCCAATATTCATATTTGTCTAAATTGGGATATTTGTCAAAGATTGTTTTATGAAAATATATTTTGCTTATATCTTGTACAGTGTGTAGTCTACACAATGTACAAGATATAAGCAAAATATAATATTTTCAGAAAACAATCTTTGACTAACACCCCAATTTAGACAAATATGAATATTGGAATTCTACTCAATAACCTAGCTAAGTCAGAAAAACGAATTGTCAGAACTGAAAAAACCCTGTATAAGATTAATTCGTTGAAAACTGCCATTATTTTCAACAAACCATGCATCAAAGAAGGTCTACTCCCTGCATATATACAGTAATAATAATAATAATAATAATAATAATAATAATAATAATAATAATAATAATAATAATAATAATAATGATAATAATAATAATAATAATAATAATAACAACAACTGCTTACCACCGAGAATAACAACCTACACGAACTAATAACAATCTTAATGATCTTCTCAACTTCCGGTTCAATTTCGAGTATCGAATTGTCAGGCAACTATTTCTGATGTCTCCCTACCTCGTTACCCGTTCTGTGCATAACCTGCTTGCATTTCTTCATCTGTTGGTTTTTGCACGTTTGCTGTAATGTAACTTACAAACAGCATGCATGGCTGGGTATGTTGTAATAATAGCGCAAAGAGTAATAATAAAAAAGGGCATTTTGCCTGAAGCTAGCTGCTAACAATTTCTTCCGTGTGGATTTGAACAACCGACCAGTGAATAGGAAGGCCAACGCTGTAACCATTCTTCCACAGAAAGGATACAATAATAATAATAATAATAATAATAATAATAATAATAATAATAATAATAATAATAATAATAATACATGAAGGGAGTAGACCTTTTAAGCATGTTCTGTTGAACAGCGGAAATGATTTTATATAAAATCTTTTCAATTCATATTATTATTCTCTTTTCTTCAGGGCCGATATTAGCCCTAAAGAAAAGAGAATAGTGAGAAGAACTGAAAAGACGTTATATAAAATAATAATAATACTAATAATAATTTGGCAGCAGACCCCCTTTTAAACAGGTTTTATTGAGTATTATTGCTGCATCAGCTGCATTTATTTTGCAGGAGACTTTTTCTATTTTCCTTATTGCGGACTTCTCTTTATTGGAGGTGCGTGCTAACAGCTCGCCTTTATTTGTCACGACAAATATAGGCGAGCTGTTAGCACGCACCTCCAATGGAGAGAAGTCCACAATAGGAAAATAGAAAAAGTCTTCTAAAAATAAATGCAGCTGACGCAGCAATAATAATAATAATAATAATAATAATAATAATAATAATAATAATAATAATAATAATAGCATGGTTATAATTGCCCAACGTTTTATTTCAGGTCCAATGAATAATAAACTAGATACAAGGGGGTACCAAGATCCCTTACGTTGGGTATGAGGTATGAAGTCAAGTAGTGGAGAAGACATTTCGATGGCCATCTAATTCGATCAGTTATAAGAGTCTTTGGGCCCCTGCCCAACCATACCCACTCTGGTCATCTCCCAACGCCCCCCACAACCCCCTCCTTCTCACAGATCTCTGCTCTTGAATGTCAAGCAGTGACCTTGCCTCCTCCTACAACACCCTTAGGGGTTGGAGAATCAATTGCTCCAAGTCAGTGCTTCCTCATTTATTACACCTCTCTCTCTCTCTCTCTCTCTCTCTCTCTCTCTCTCTCTCTCTCTCTCTCTATAACTCTATCTAGAGTTTGCATTTGTATTACAAAAAATTACTGGTTAAATAACTCAACAGATGCATTCAATCCTTCTCTCTCTCTCTCTCTCTCTCTCTCTCTCTCTCTCTCTCTCCTCTATCTATCTCTCTCTCTCCCCTTGAGTTTTCATTGTGTAAATAAAATGAAAGACTTCAAAAAGATTATACTTCCTCATTTACTCCTCTATCTATCTATCTATATATATGTGTGCATATATATATATATATATATATATATATATATATATATATATATATATATATATATATATATATATATATATATTTATATTATATAAGTAGGTTTATATATATATATATATATATATATATATTTACATATCACCAATAAGGAATATTTCCTCACAGAATATAGCCAAACATGACTCATCGAAACTTCAAAAAAAACAAACAAAAAAAACGCCTGGCATCAAAGCTATATTTCCAATTTAATTTTTGTCACAATCAAACTGCTTCCGCACCGTTCCACTTTGTTTAACTGCTTATTACTCTTCTCTCTCTCTCTCTCTCTCTCTCTCTCTCTCTCTCTCTCTCTCTCTCTCTTCTTGTTTCCCCTTTGCCATCCTCTTTGAGTATTCTTCCCAAAGCCATTGCAGTTTCCAGCCACACCTTATAACAGTAAGTTTGACCATACCTCTATGTATTGATTATCTTTTTTATATCTTATTATTTCCCGACACTGTGTTCTTTTCATGGTCTCCACTTTGCAATCTGCTTAAGAGCTGACTTTAGAATCACGTACATAAACATTTGGTTAATGTACTATTTATTTAGGCAAGTTTTTAGACTATACAATTTCCAGTCTTCTTGCTGTTCTGTTCGATTAATTAGGTATATCGATAAATATTTCAGAGAATGAAACGAAAAACGCAATGAAGCATTTTAATGTGAAAAAATGCAATAGAATCTTTTAGAAGTGCAAGTAGGTTTTTGCCGGTGTAGGTGAGTCACAATAATCATGAAGGACGTTTGAACAGCTCAGGATTACATTGTAGATGAAGTTAATTTTAATAGGCCATTGCGTAGAATATCAATATAGTTATCGTTATACAAGTAACACCCACGTAGCTTACCAAGCAGATAAGTAACATACCAAAACGAAAACTCTAAAATAAAAACAGCGACGATGCAGAAAGATAGGAAGCCAGGTTTTGATAGCTAAAATAAAACAACGTAAGACAGAATGAAATAGAACAAAATGAAATAAAACAGAATGAAACAAAACAAAAGCAAATAACCGGCTGCAGACGACGTCTGAACATTCCATCCCAATCAGCTAGTTCTTTTTTTATTATTCCTTATCGCTCCTTTTCTCGTCTATAATTCTTTTTTTTTTTTCTCTTTTCGTCATGTATCTCTTTGGAGATTCAGTCAAGTTTCGGTTATGGTTACTGGTATTATTATTATTATTATTATTATTATTATTATTATTATTATTTCAGAGACTTCGCACTGATTTCCAAACGAAAATGAGAAGCACTATAAACGGATATTGATACCTAGCCAACAAGAAGAAGCCAGCCATTGATTTAAAAATGAAAGTTTTATATACGTTCAGTCAATTCAACATGATAGTTTTCTATATGCTCACACTTCAAACTGAAAGTTTTTTATACGTTCACTGATTTCAAAATGAAAGTTTTATATATGTTCATTCACTTCAAAATGAAAGTTTTTTTTATGCGTTCACTGATTTCAAAATGAAAGTTTTATATATGTTCATTCACTTCAAAATGAAAGTTTTTTATACGTTCACTGATTTCAAAATAAAAGTTTGATATATGTTCACTCATTTCAAAGTGAAAGTGTTACATTCGTTCATTCACATCAAAGTGAAAGTTTTGTACAAGTTCACTCACTTCAAAAAGAATATTTTACATACGTTCACGCATTTCAAAATGAAATAAAATGAGAGTTTTATAGACGATCACTCATTTCAAAATGAAAGTTTTATAGACGATCACTTATTTAAAAATGAAAGTTTTATAGACGCTCACTCATTTCAAAATGAAAGTTTTACACATGATCACTTATTTCAAAATGAAAGTTTTATAAACGTTCACTCATTTCAAAATGAATGTTTTATAGACGATCACTTATTTCAAAATGAAAGTTTTACATACGTTCACTCATTTCAAGTTAAAGTTTTATATACGTTCACTCATTTCAAAATGAAAGTTTTATATACGTTCACTAATTTCAAAATGAAAATTTTATATAGGTTCACTCATTTCAAAATCAAAGTTTTATATACATTTACTTTCACTCATTTCAAAATGAAAATTTTATATAGGTTCACTCACTTCAAAACGAAAGTTTTATATACGTTCACCCATTTCAAAATAAAAGTTTTACATGCGTTCACTGATGTCAAAACGAAAGTTTTATATACGTTCACCCATTTCAAAATAAAAGTTTTACATGCGTTCACTGATGTCAAAATGAAAGTTTTATATAGGTAAATTTTAAAGTTTTGCATGCAATGGTTAAAATCAATTTTATAGGTAAATATTAGCTCAGGTTTTTATTCCCTGTGGCCCCTCATGTTGTTTTATTATTATTATTATTATTATTATTATTATTATTATTATTATTATTATTATTATTATTATTAATGATTGTACAGTCTTATGTTAAAATGAAAAAAGCTGACAGTATGCATTTCCTTAAGGGAGAAAAAAAAGAGCAAAATAAACATAATCCAACCCTGGAATTTATGTCAACTATCGCCAGAATACCAAATGCTAAATTTAAGTGTGCTCAATGCAGACGATAATTTAAAAATATCAACAATTTTGGGAATGTAAAGGTATAAGTTTAGCAGCCAATCATCCAACAAAACATATCACCAAACGTTTAATTTATTAGCATTACTCATGAAGATATAACCGACTGTTTGTCAAAAAAATTAAACAGGTTATCAAAAAATCCTAAAAACGAAATATAGAGATGAAACGGACACATCCATCACAGCTTTTCTGAGGCCATACGGGCTATTGTTGTCAGCTTAGCAACAAGCGGATTCTTTCAGTACTCAGACCATGAGACAATTGTTTGTCTGAAACAAAAAAAGAGCTGCCAAAAACGAAACACTCGTCTTTTGTTTGATCTCCAGGATCAAAACATCTTGAAAATGATGCCCTTTCACGTTCAGTCACTCCGAACACTAGCTCGTAAGAGGGACTCTTTCTGGTCTGGATCAGTCTATAGAGAGAGAGAGAGAGAGAGAGAGAGAGAGAGAGAGAGAGAGAGAGAGAGAGAGAGAGAGAGCCTGCCCATTACGTTCACCCACAGGCGTATATTTTCATTTTTTTTCGAGAGGGAGGAGAGAAAATATCTTATGAATGGTTCCACCCTAGTGGGGGTAAGGATTACCTCGTCGAGGTACTCACGTTTTGATAGCATACATTTTTAACGAAGCAATTAACATTCACCTTATATGTGACCCACAAAATTCGACTGACAACTACGTACATAACTTACGGCTAGGGTCAACAGCAGGATACCTGATTTTAGAGAAGCATTTGCGTGGCAGAAACTTGTAAAAAATATTGATTTATTTACACCTTCATGACAGAAAGGAATCAGACGTGACTTGTATTTTCTGATCCTAGATAACTTACTGCTCTATCATCTAACCCTAAAGGGGTCTCCATGGTTGCACATACTCTTTTCAAGAAGTTACCTTATTTATAGCTTAGCTTGTAACGAAACAATATGACTTATTCTAATCTTAAAGGGGTTGCTTTCTTCGGATTCTCTGTTCCTATCTGGATCATTGTTCGTTTCTCTACGAAAGATCAGTAATCGTTTCCTTGACTGAAAATTTATCTTTTATAATTGTCTAGGAGGGACGGTCAATTAAATCTATCATTTATTAAATTGTCATTTATTAAATTGTGTTATTTATTAAATTTTGTGTGTAAGCAATTGTCATATGTTAGTCGTTCTTTTGCCCAAAAGCACTATTCACAGTTAAATAGATGCCAAAGTGATATATGATAATAGAAACTTTTAGCCACGGCCCGGTGGTGGCCTGTTCTACAGCGTTGCCAGTCCCACGATCATGGCTAACTCAAACCTTAAATAAAGAAAAAACTACTGAGGCTAGAGGTTGCAATTTGGTACGTTTGATGTTTGGAGGGTGGATGATCAACGTACCAATTTGCAGCCCTCTAGCCTCAGTAGTTTTTAAGATCTGAGGGCGGAGAGAGAAAAATTACAGACAGAAAAAGTGCGGACGGATAGACAGAGCCATCTCAATAATTTTCTTTTACAGAAAACTAAAAAGTAAGGAAAAAGAAAATAAAGTCAGTTACATAACACATCCAAGTAAGCAAACCTAAGCAGGTTAAACTTCTGGCGTTAAAAATGAACGATATCAAAAACAGAAATTAACAGGACCATCTTCCTTGAAGACTGAGCATGTACCAAACCACACGACAGAAATAATTCATGCAATGTGGAAAAATGTATAGATATTCTAGCATAATAACCCCCGTAAGGGGAGTTGTGTCGTTAGTGCACCTCACGGGGTACACTGTACGCATTACTAAAGGTCCCTTGCAGCGTCCCTTCGGCCCCTAGCTGCAACCCCTTTCGTTCCTTTTACTGTACCTCCATTCATATTATCTTTCTCCCATCTTGCTATCCACCCTCTCCTAACAATTATTTCAAGGTGCAATAGCGAGGTTTTCCTCCTGTTCCACGTTTCAAACCTACCTACTCTCAATTTCCTTTCCAGCGCTGAATGACCTCATAGGTCCCAGTGCTTGGCCTTTGGCCTAAACTCTGTATTTCATCCCATTCCATTCCTAACATAATAACAAGGGTTTTAAGTTATTTCTCGTTGTTTTGCAATTACAAAAATGATGCTTCCTCGCATATCAAACTTAAACATCGATCAGACATGGCATACACATTTACATATAAGCTAGCAACACCAATTTTACAGGCTTTCTTGGGATAATGAAACCTTTTTACTTAATTTTCAAATATTCCCTACGATATAAACTACCTCTTTTCCGAGCAATAGGTCATCTATCTCACCTCTCCACTTCTAAGGGTGGAATAAGTGTGCCGGTATAATATATTCACATCCTACCTAACACTCAAGAGGAAAACATATATACCAACTAAATGTAATGTCCAGGCTATAGTGCAAAATAATCAAGCAATTATCATCTTTCTCAGAAACCTAATCTTTTCTCCTACCAGGTCTAATATAAACGTGTGTGATTTACAGAATGGCAGACAGTTTAAATTTTATGTGAATAACCTTCATTTACATCTTTTACCACACAAGAAGTGATTGGTTGAGATACATTTAATATTGTTATTGATATTCCCGTTACTGCTAGTTGTTGGGACTAAAGCCTGGTTTCTACAGTAAATATGTGCATTTTGTGAGTGTATAAGGCTCAGAGTTGAAAGACTGTATTATTATTATTATTATTATTATTATTATTATTATTATTATTATTATTATTATTATTATTATTATTATTAAAGCTTGGTGCACAATGAAAAAGGACATTAATGGATGTAACATTTTTTTCCTATATCTCTCTATCTATTAAACTAAATAATAAACCCCTCTAATTAAACGTACTTCAAACACTGAAAATCACCTTAGAAAAGAAGAACTGGTATGAATAGAAATATTCGTAACATCAAAATAAAACCTCATTTCATTTACAAAACCGTAAATTTGGTTTAGTTTAAACAAAGAGTTGACAGACAAGTCAGAGACTTGCTGCTCCCACAACCGCCCCCCGTCTTCCCTAGTCTGTTTGTTCATTAAACACAATGGTTACTCTCTGCGTCTGTTGGTCGAGGGCGCATGTTCTCGCATATCTAAGGAGTTATAGTAAGATATGGGATGAAATGAGAGAGAGAGAGAGAGAGAGAGAGAGAGAGAGAGAGAGAGAGAGAGAGAGAGAGAGAGAGAGAGAGAGGGTTGAAGTTTTTATGTGGCCAGTAGTACCCTCCAGTAACCCATTTGCCTACTTCACACCTTGTGGAGAGAGAGAGAGAGAGAGAGAGAGAGAGAGTTGAAGTTTTTATGATGGCCAGTAGTACCCTCCAGTAACCCATTTGCCTATTTCACGCCTTGGAGAGAGAGAGAGAGAGAGAGAGAGAGAGAGAGAGAGAGAGAATTTGTGCATGGTCTGGGAGAGAGAGAGAGAATTTTGTGCATGGTTTGAGAGAGAGAGAGAGAGAGAGAGAGAGAGAGAGAGAGAGAGAGAGAGAGAGAGAGAGAGAGAGAGAGAGAGAGGATATTCTGTGTACGATTTTGTCTCTACTTTGAGTACCCTTGTATATGGCTCTGAGCTGAAATAAAGGGTATTATTATTATTATTATTATTATTATTATTATTATTATTATTATTATTATGAAATAAAGGGCATTATTATTATTATTATTATTATTATTATTATTATTATTATTATTAATTATTATTATTATTATTAACGCATACGTTACCTGTTATATATATCTTTCATAAAATATCTAATAAATCAGCGTCCAACACACTACGGAAAATGTGTCAATCACTGTAATAACAATAATCAAAAATAGAAAATGGAATGACGATCATATGACTCCCAAATCTTCGATCAAGATATTAAGACACACACACACAGCTGGATTACCAAAATGCACTGGGCGGCATCAGTCATAATCCAGCCGGCATCATCAAAGGTTGACGGAAAAAAAAAAAATTTATGGCTGATAAGTCCCTCGTTTTAGTCTTGGCTTCAACGTGCCGCCTCAGATAAAAGTGATTGGGTCTTGAGTGCCGTCATCTGTATTAGATACTGACCTATTTTGGGTCTTGAAAATCTTCGCGGAACCAGAATATCCCTTGAGAATAACCTTTCAGTTTCTTTGTATTTATTGAATTGACTATATATAGAATTTAGGCCAAAGGCCAAGCACTGGGACCTATGAGGTCATTCAGCGCTGAAACGGAAATGAACAGTAAAAGGTTTGGAAGGCGTAACAGGAGTAAAACCTCAAAGCAGTTGCACTATGAATAAATTGTTAGGAGAGGCTGGAAAGTAAGATGGAAGAAAGAGAATATGAAAGGAGGTACAGTAAAAGTAACGAAAGGGGTTGCAGCTGGGGGCCGAAGGCACGTTGCAAAGAACCTTAAGTAATGCCTACAGTGCACCGCATGAGGTGCACTGGCGGCACTAACCCCCCTACGGGGTTCTTTGTATTTACTTCCATTTCAAAGTTATAATTATATTTGACATCTGTTTTCACGCCCCAAGTGATATGAAGACACACATTGCGGGGGGATTTGGTACTTAGGGCAACGGGTCACAAAGAGGCCTGTAGCCAACAGGAGTTAGGAAGTATCTTTTACAGTTACCGTAAATGACTAACAAATCTTAGGGATAAATTTATTGGTTAAAAGAGTTTTGAATAACAGTGCTAAGTAAGGTATGCTTTTCTAGGTTCCTTGTATATGTAAGGCACGTACATATATCGAAACAGAACATAACTATGTAAAGTTTTGTGTTACACACACACACACACACACACACACACATATATATATATATATATATATATATATATATATATATACAGAGAGAGAGAGAGAGAGAGAGAGAGAGAGAGAGAGAGAGAGAGAGAGAGAGAGAGAGAGAGAGAGAGAGAGAGAGAGAAAGCCTTGTAGATTAAAAATCGGTAGAAACGAATATAGATATTTACTCAAAGTAATTTGAAAATATTTAACTACAAATAGCAATAAAAAAGAACGGCATACCAAATAATTGATTAATGATGCTTATCGTAGAAATAGCTAACAAACAACAATTACAATTAGCTATACTATTAAAAATTTCTTCAGAGATGCACTGAGTTTAATATAAGTAAATAAAAAAAAAAAAATATATAATTCCTGACAGAAGTACTCTGTCAGAAATACACTGTCAGAAATACACTGACAGAAATACACTGTCAGAAATACACTGACAGAAACACTGTCAGCAATAAATTGGCAGAAATACACTACCAGGGTTAAGTCCAAAATGAGAATCCATAATTACTTTAAATACAGAACATCATCAATGATAATAAAAAAATTACGCACAGACGTAATCATGCAAGATGCTAGAAGTAGTTGAGAGAGAGAGAGAGAGAGAGAGAGAGAGAGAGAGAGAGAGAGAGAGAGAGAGAGAGAGAGAGAATTCTTTCATACCCCGTACGAGAAACGTCAGTGCCAGATGAACAATAACCTTCAGAACGGAGTCATTCATTAAGAGTCTACGAAGGTTCCAGCGAAGAAGGAGCAGACGACCTTCACTCGCCCCATCGTCAAGATCTCCAATGAATGATGTGCGCGAGGGAGAAGCAATATGACTCATCTCGGGCCATCAATTCTCACATAGGACGTTATATTTATTGTCTTTTAAGTCCTTCCCCGCCCCCGCCCCCTTGGCTCTTCGTGCATGTGCAAATACACACCTGGGTGAGAGTTACACTTTATGAAGTGTGCTGAATTTATTAAAATGCGTAACTCAATTACTTATAGAAATGTACCGGGCGCTTCAAATATGACGGCAGATTTTGGGGAAATTTGGAAACAGCGATGTCTTACAATGCAGGCTGATGTACATTACATTGCCGTGGATTTTCTTGCTTAAGAGACTGAGACAGTCTAATGTGGAGTTGAGTAACCAAAGAGTGCCTGAGTTGCACGGAGAAAGATGGTAGTGTGTGTGTGTATGTGTGTATTATAATATATACATACATGCACGCTATACACATATACGTATATATATATATCTATATATATATGCCTATATATATATATATATATATATATACAGTATATATATATATATATATATATATATATATATATATATATATATATATATATATATATATATATATATATATATATATATATATATATATATATATCTATATATATATATTTATGCAAATATACACATATATATATATATATATATATAAAATATATATATATATATATATATATATATATATATATATATATATATATATACATATATATATATATGTATATATATATATATATATATATATATATATATATATATATATATATATGCATATGCGTACGTGAACACATACACACTTGCAAATGTCTGGGACGAAGCTGCTGTCCCCTTCATGTGTCCTTTTCTGACATGAATGTGGGTCACCACGGTCAACTATCACGTGACCAATTCACAGCTCAGGTCAATAGAGGCTCAATGGGTTTTTCAGGTAACTGGCCCAAATCATTTCCGCTCTGTGTGATTAACTTTAGTCTTTCAATATACAAGACGAGATTGGAATCACTCAGGCAGAGAGAGAGAGAGAGAGAGAGAGAGAGAGAGAGAGAGAGAGAGAGAGAGAGAGAGAGAGAGAGAGATATGTAGCTATTAAAATGGGCATCACAACATCTAGGTTATTGACGCCGTGAAAGACAGAGAGAGAGAGAGAGAGAGAGAGAGAGAGAGAGAGAGAGAGAGAGAGAGAGAGAGAGAGAGAGAGAGAGAGAAAGTAGTTTTGTTTTTTTTTTTAACTGAAAAACAGTCAATACGTTATCACAGCTCCTATTTATCAAGAAACCTTACAAGAACTAAGAAGCCCAAGCCACCATCTCAAAACTTATATCAAAATGCTGAAGATTTTCTTTAATATTATTTGGGTATCTCATTGGGCACACATACACATAAGGGTTATGTATCAGAAACGCCCTCCCTCAGGTCTTCTACAATAAACATATTTCACTTGACATGACCATTGCTTTCAAATTGTACCTGAACGCTTTAACAATAAAGAGGTATAACTTGAATGTGAAAGAAGGTTTTATCTTTCGAGTGAACTGGTAAAAATGCAAAATTCACTGAGAAATGTCAGTACAATCATAAATTCCAAATTCATATATACACGTGCATATAATTATATATATGTATTATATATACAGTATACTATATAATATAGTCACATATATATATATAATACATTAATATATATATATATATATATATATATATATATATATATATTATATAACACACATATATATATATATAATATATATAGATATATAATTTATTATAATATATAATATACATATAAAACATATATAATTATATGCACGTGTATATATATAATTTATATATATATATATATATATATATATATATATATATATATATATATATATATATATATATATATATATATATATAATTTATATATATATAATATATATATGGGTGTGTGCGCATTTTGTTTGCACCACCATTCAGCACGAACCGGTTATATTCATAAAATTCATTTCTGAATTAAATGAAGGAAAAAACGCACTTAAAATCATAAGCCTTCTTCAGTGACTCAGGAAATGAACTTGACGATGAGAATTCCATAACCAAGAAGTGAATCTCTAAAATTTAAGACATATCGAAACAACTGATCCTGGAGTTCGTGATTCCCATAACTCTTGCTCAAACATGATCAAGGAATTTTGTAGCACAGTGACCAAAACAAAGGCAGACCCTAGATCCGACAAATACATTTTAATAATAATAATAATAATAATAATAATAATAATAATAATAATAATAAATTCCTCAAACAGTCAGGTAGGCTGCGGACATGGTGTCAAAAACAGCCATTTCCTTAACAGCCTATAGGCATAAACTGAACCAGGAATTGATAAATCGCTCTCAAACTCGTATATGAGCTGAACTGGATATCTGAACGGTGCACAAAATAATGAGCTTTATGATGTTTCACAGATGAGAATACAAGTGATTTTTTTTTTTATCATTAGAAGATATAAGTAAGATAACTTCTTGAAAGCAGAGGATTTAAAAAAGGGGACCTATCTACGGTGAGACTATAAGACAACAACCTATCTAAGATCAGTGTCACTGAAAGTTCGCACACAGTCAGTCAGTTGACATAACCGACATGCAATCATATAATTAAAATACTCCTGACTACATTCTGAACATATATATTTCAAAAATCAGTCCATTAATAAGGCCCATCTGTACTATGTCTAAATCACCATGAGTTCCATTTGAATATCTATGTCGTCAGAACATAAAAAACGAACGCAGTGTCCTGTAATACTGTTTTAAATATAAAACAACTTCCTAAAGGTACTATCGGTCCGTGATAGAGATATACCCTTCTGTAGCAAATAAAAAAAAAATAAAAACAACTGTGGAACGTGAGACTTTCTCACCAATCTTGAAAAGAGGAGAAAGCATAAAAAAATAAAAGAAAAAAAGACCACGATTGCTACAGCATCATTACGGCAGCACCATTAAAATTGCTCATCGCATAAGGCAAGTCTCAAGTGTCAGGCACCAAGATTAATCCTCGCCTTCCTGTCTCCATTTCCTGTCATTAGCAGGCAAGAAATGCATGATCCTTAACCCTGACACTTCTTCCCTCCTTTGTAAAAAAAAAAAAAAAAAAAAAAGTTAATCATTCAGTGTGGCAAACAGCAATCATCTCGTTTACCGTCCTAATCACCCTGTCCTTTAGTCAAGATTTTCTCTTGTGCTGAAAACATGAAAAAAAAAAATAAATAAATAAAAAATGTCATAACCACCAATCAAGAATGAGGGTTTTTGGGGGTGGTTGATGACCTGTTTATTTGCGTACGTTAGTTATGCAACGCTGGGTCGAGTCACTTCTTGGATGGGTGACCAACAAGAAATGCCAGAGGTCAACACTTATGCCCCTCAAGCATCCATGGGAAAGGGAGAAGAGATTGCATTTCATCACCAAATCACGTGTTCTGATACCCAGAAAGGTAGCCATTTTCAGAGCCAACCTCTCCCAGGGGAAAATTCTCGTAAACAAAAAATGAAAGAGTAACAACACACTTTTCTTCAGCTGACGTTCAACGACTCATCCCAAGAAGAACCCGAATGACACCCAGAACGATTTCACGGCGTGATCCCCACCGCCCTTTTTCTCATCATCACTCTCCTCCTACTGAACTTGATAATGGTTAGGATGACCAATCTGACCCCGAGGGTAACTGAAGCCATCTCTTCTTTTTACAGGTTTGTTTACGAGATGCCCCTTGTTAATCAGTCGCGTAATGATATGTCTGGATCGTTTCCGCTCGGCTGTGCCTGATGTTGCTGCTGCTGCTGCTGCTGCTGCTGCTGCACGGCTGCTTGGTCTCTGATTGTTGTTTTTCGGCCGTCGAAAACCCGAGATGCATATCGCGTTTCCAAACATCTGCCACGCTGTAACGTATCGCACACTCTCGCCCCCTCCCCTCCCCTGCCAACCCTCCCCCGGTCTACATACAACTCGATAATGAGGCTGGTTTGGGGTCACGTCCCCCTTTTCCGCGGCGTTTATAATATCTCCTTTTGCTTTGACAGTTCTGACGGGCCATTCTTCTTCATTTGCCTTCTGCGGGCGCCTGCTTCTTCTTCTTCTTCCTCTCAGCCCTCCGCCTCGGACGCTGTCACTCCGGTAAAAAATGAGGATTCGTCATAACTGTATTGCGACGCTGGCACTCGAGACCTCTGGAAGATAGCTCTGGCTGTATCCCGTCTGACTGAAGGACGTAAAAACCTGTTTTCCAGCATGTTTTTTTTTTCTGCATACTTCTCATTCATCATCAGATAAACACGCAGCGTGCAGAGCATAACTGCAGAGGCACTTTCTGGGTTTTTAAGTACCGAAGTTTTTAAGTTTTAGAGAAAGAAATTCCTTATATATATTATGAGTAAAGAGGTCCTCCGTGCTTCTCAAAACAAAATTTGAATTAAGTGCTTGAGGACTATGTGAACAAAGGCAAAAGCACCTGCTGTGCATTGCACAACCAAATTCCAATCAGCTACAAACAGAGCAGAATGTTTAAGGAAATGCCACACACTCCCAGAACACTTCAGAAGTTAAGAAATACCTCAAAGTATCAGGCTTCAATCAACTCTATTTCGGTTGAGTAGTAATAATAATGATTGTTATTACTCTGTATTTTTCCATCCAACGGCCATACACGAAATATAAATAAAGATATGACAATGTACGAATTACCATATAAAGATGAAAAAGGTAATAATAAAAATAATAGAAATAATAATAATAATAATAATAATAATAATAATAATAATAATAATAATAATAATAATAATAATAATAATTTTGACTAAAGATATGACACTACGAATTAACGTATAAAGATGAAAAAGTAATAATAATAATAATAATAATAATAATAATAATAATAATAATAATAATAATAATAATTAGGAAAAAGACCTTCTTTAATACAGGTTTTGTTAAACAAAATGGCAGTTTCAACAGCATTTATTTTATATAGTAAACGCTGATAAGACGAACTGAGCGTTTACTATATAAAATAAATGTTGTTGAAACTGCCATTTTGTTTAACAAAACCTGTAATAATAATAATAATAATAATAATAATAATAATAATAATAATAATAATAAATATGACACTACGAATTACCATATAAAGATGAAAAAAGTAACAACAATAATAATAATAATAATAATAATAATAATAATAATAATAATAATAACATGGCATAGATATTAACACGTACATTCCGTTCTCAATTTCTCACCGTCACGGCCAAAACATTAATGACAATAGCACATAGCGCAGCACCTCCTGGATCAGGTTCCCTGGGCTGCAAGGCCTTAAAATGTGAGCCAAGGCCAATGCACATACCAGGGCGAAATCCCCACCTACGAAAGGAGTGCCAGAATATGTAACCCAATGCCACATGCATCCAAGAATCAGATTTCTATCGCCACGTATAAAATGAGTCTATATCACGGTTTTCTTTTGCTGTCATTTCATCTATGACCTCTTTTTTTTTTTTTGGTCATTGCTCTTTTATTTTTGGTGACTTTTACTGATGCTCTTTGCTATTTTAAGCTTGGTTTATCACCAAACAATACTAACTTTTTATTTGAGTTTCTTTATATAAGTATGTGTATATTACTAAAAGGACCTCATTCAAACTGGATGGTATCTAACGGAAGTTTTATTATTGTACGGATACTTGATAATGTGGACTGTTTGTCCAAGAAAGCTTGTAACTTTTTCTGAATAAAAGACTCCGTTAGATACCATCCAGTTTGAATGAGGTCCTTTTAGTAATTTACTAATGCACAGAACAAATGTGTATGTGATAAAGTTAAAAGTATGTATGTGTATGTATATATATATATATATATATATATATATATATATATATATATATATATATATATATATATATATATATATATATATATATATATAGTCCCTTTTATCGCAGTGTCAGAATGTGCATTTTTTCAAATTTATGGTTTAGCTTCATCGACGGTGATTTTATCTTCGACTTCTTCTTTCAGAAAGTATGGTGAGAGAGACGAACTTGATACTTAGCTGAAACCGGAAGTCTATGATAAAATCACCGTCGGCGCAAATAACTAAAAAAATTGAAAAAATGCATATTCGACAGTTTGCCAAAAAAGGGGATGTATACGTATACACAGACGTACATAGAGACCTACACACATATACAGTATATATACATACACAAACACACATATACATATATCCTTTCTTCCCTCTCATAATGACAAGATTCCTAAAACCTTTCGTATTTCTAGCACAGTGGGCGTACCCCAGAAATGTTAGTTCGTTCCTGCACCCCCCAACCGTCCTCCCTCTCTATCTCCCCCCCCCCAAAAAAAAAAAATTAATGGCCCTATGGGAGCACGAGGTTAAACACGGCCATTGAAAACCTCCCCATGACGGACTATTAAGGATGAAAAACACGAAAAAACCTTCCCATAAATCAAGAAGACGCGCTGCCCACCTCTATGGATGTAATCCTCACCTGTTGTCAAATATTAACGACTTTTTTCACTTTTTTTCGCACTGACTCGTGAGCGTAACATGCGTAAGAAAGTGTTGCAAGGAAAAAATTTCTGATAATATTAATAATCTCGACAGACATCATCAGCAGAGAACGACCATTCGACACTAATTGCTGACGGATGTTGAACACGAATTTTCAGCTATCTTTATTTTGCTAAGATGTTGAATATATTAGGAAAATCCAAATGCCAATTCCATTGATTATGATTACTGTCAAACTATTTGTTATTAATATTGTAATAATAACGCCAACATCAACAACAACAACAACAACAACAACAACAACAACAATGATAATAATAATAATAATAATAATAATACTAATAATAATAATAATAATAATAATAACATCCTAACTGTAAATACTTCTCCACTGTATCTGTATTATTATTACAATTAACATTATTATTATTATTATTATTATTATTATTAATATTATTATTATTATTATTATTATTATTATTATTATTATTATTAGTATTATAAACTTCCAAGGAAGGACACTCATGATTTTCCTTTCTAACTGCACATCTAACATTTTTCTCTATCACCGTGGATAAAATTAATATTTACAGCATTAATATCATGACCGATATCATTAATAACATTTATATCATGAAAGAACACCTCAAAAACAGTCAGACTTACTTAGATTTGATATGAAATGTGGCACTCGTAAGCTATCGTGATTACGGTCCATAAAAATGTACATTCCAAGGTGTGAATTTCAATCAAATATTCAATTTCTCTCAGTCATTAACCAAGCGAGGTACTTGCTATATATAAATTCAAATTCGAAATATAACTTACCTATAAAATATAGCAAATAAGAACATATACACTTAACACGTTCGCGTTCACAGCTACGGACTAACAAAAATATAAAACAATAAAATATAAAAAAATATAAAATAAATGCATCTGTTTACGATCTCCAGAAAATCATGCAAATACCAAAAAGCTTAAAGAAAGCTACGACATTCTGAGATGAAAAGTAGAAATGCGAGATTCAACGTGAAGGGAAAATCTAGTTTGCATATAAATAAAACAATCACGGCAAAAATGTTAACACGAATTTAGAAAATTCCAAGCCTTCTGAAACTAAACACGAAAAGCGACTAAATAAAAGGTGAATAACTTGAAAATTAAATGGCAAATATTCACTACTCAGGCTTATTAAGATTTGGAGGTTTTTATAAGAATATGCAAACAATTTTGGCTTCATCCAATAAACAGGAAAAAGATGGCAACACTGACTGAGAGCTAATGACTTTAATTCCCAGAGAAAAACACATTATGAAGAAAACAAATTAAGAAATCTTCGTGTGATCAGAGACTGAACAAGGGAAAACACTCAGATTCATAAGAGAAAAAAAGGTAAACATTAAATAACTAAGACAGGTCTATTCAACGGAGTTCTTTGAAAACAGAACTTTCCATACAGATGTTATGACATGTCTCAGTGCCTTTCTGAATACCTGGGAAGACAATATACTATTCAAGACAGCAGAACAAAGGGTCACGCTTCCCTTGACCACACAGAAAGCTGAGAAAAGATTGTACCTTGGCATTTTTGAAAACAGGGTCCCCATAATTTAAGTAAGAATTAACAGAATTACATCCCCATCTCTTTCCATAATTTTTTTTTCTCTCTCTCTCTCACACACACACAGACACACATACACACACACACACACTCACTGAACCTCGTTGGCTCTCATTGTTCGGCAGTTCGAACCTGTGAGTTGGCGAACCACTTATTAATTGTAATAGCCCTTTGGTACAATTTAAGAAGTAGAGCGAATTGCATATTAAAAAACATTTTTAGCTTAATGTCTGTGTATATATAATCAAGGTGATGTGATAAAAATACATTTATATACATATACGTAAAAACATATGTTTCTCTTATACGTATTTC
>NC_089791.1:23723387-23728387 GCF_040412425.1 Macrobrachium rosenbergii | reverse complement strand
CCACTGGCTACTACCACTACTAATACTACCTACCACCACCAGCCAGCGCCTACCACAACAAGTTGCAACAGCGAGAAACAAAACGAAAACGAAGGCGCCCCACCCCGCCTTCATAAGCAAAAACAAGCACGCGTATGTTAAGTACCTTGAAAGTCATACCTATGTATGTGGCCGGGCAGGTGCGCTGCGCTGCTTATTCCATCCCGAGAGATAAGAAAGGCGTGCACCTCCTTTTAGATCACGATAATTCGACTAATTCCCTTCTATTACGTTCTTTATCGCGTCGGTGAATCTCCCACAACTGCCAAATCCCTCCCAGTTCCTTACCAGGTAACTGCTAAAACTGACAGGTAACGTAATTGCATCATATACTCCAAAGGAGACTTTTTTATTTTTACAGCACTTGGCAACTCGGCAAGTTCAATTAATGATATGTCCGTATCAAATAAGTTATGGCAATATCTGGCAATTCGACTACATTAGTTGCTAGTTTATCGCCTCGAGATATCCCAGGGAGCTATTGGGTTGTACGTTTATTGTTAACAAAAAGTTAACTGAAAATACTTGGCAAACACTTGCTTTCCTACTTAAAGTTGTTGATTATATGTATTATTAAATTCTCGCTGCATGCACTATGCAAGAACAAGGGAAAAAATAGAGGTTTACAAACGAATGTGACCGCTAAATGAGAATGCAAACGGCAGCACACACACACACACACCACACATATATATATATATATATGTATATATATATATATATATATATATATATATATATATATATATATATATATATATATATATACTGAGAGAGAGAGAGAGAGAGAGAGAGAGAGAGAGAGAGAGAGAGAGAGAGAGAGAGAGAGAGAGAGAGAGCTAATACTATTCTTCATAGAAGTCAAAAGGATAACTTACATAGTTTCTCTTTATACGGGCATCCAAGTATTTCCTTTTATCCTTAAGTAAATCTATGATTACCAAACAAAATTCATATAATTTCTCACCAGATTTATTAAATATATACACAAAAAATGTCTAGATGATGGACCACAATAGGCGTTGCGCTGAAAAAAATCAGAAAAAAAAATATTCAAAGGCAGAAGTAAGTTCCACCTCTAAATTGGCACCACACAGAATGAAGTTTCCATTTTGTTTATCAGTCCATGCAAGCAGAATTATGTCTCTCACTGAAAAATCAAATTACACACGATACTTAGTATTCTTCCTAACTTAATCACCTGCAACTTACCCCCATTCAAAAATCTGGTTTCCAGTTACGTTATTTGTTAGAGCATTCACAGAGCATTTTCCTCCACGAATTATGCAATATTATCATTATTATTTCAGTAGATGAAACCTATTCACATGGAACAAGCACACCTGAAATTCAAGCTTCCAAAGAATGTTAGTTTCAACCTCCCACCGCAGCAGACCCCACACTGCAGCAGTAACTGATCATGATACAGAACCAGTGATTTTGTCATCGTCTTGGGGGGAGGCGCGAACTCGCGACATCTGAGCGGCATGTCACGACACTAGCGACCATAACAGCGAACCAAATATTATGCAATGAAGATTTGAGGACACAACCACCTGGTTTTCACTTCCAAATCTGTTCACGAACAGGAATCCGGTTATCGCCCATAAATGAGTCCATACACGTACTATTCTAGTTTTCACTTGCAAATCGGTCCACACAGACTTTTATCATCAACTGATCAATTAATCCGCGTCTTGGCGTCACTTTCATGTCAGTCCATACACCCAGTGATCCGGTTTCCATTTGCCTAATCAGTCCACAGACCTTTCAAGTTTGTATTTACAAATCGGCTGGAACTTATAATGTATCATTCCTTTCTAATGTGAGGATATAGGGCATCAAATCGTCAAAACGAGCTGGAATAAAATTTAATTACATAGAGCATTACATATATTCCTATTAGTCATTATACACAAAGAAAAGAGAATCAGTCACTGCTTCAAAATACACTTAGAAATTTCAATATATAATGACTAGTTGTAATGTATGTAGTGCAATGCAATTAGTCATTATACATTGCAATTTCTTAGTTTACTTTGAAGCAGTGATAGTTCCTCGTTGGACGAGTGGGTTCCGTTCTCAGCTAGCACTCTGCTGGCCGCGAGTTCGAATCTCCGGCAGGCCAATGAAGAATTAGAGGAATTTATTTCTGGTGATAGAAATTTATTTCTCGGTATAATGTGGTTCGGATTCCACAATAAGCTGTAGGTCCCGTTGCTAGGTAACCAGTTGGTTCTTAGCCACGTAAAATAAGTCTAATCCTTCGGGCCAGCCCTAGGAAAGCTGTTAATCAGCTCAGTGGTCTGGTTAAACTAAGACATGCTTTGAAGCAGTGACTAATTCTCTTTGCTTTGTGTACAATGACTGATTGCAATGTATGTAGTGCTCCATTATACACAGTGCAAAGAGAAACAGTCACTGCTTCAATATAAACTCAGAAATTATTTTATATATATTTGACAGTAATGGCAATTACTTCTACATAAAGTGTAAATTACTGAGGCATAGTGACAAGCGGTCGTATGCGTGCATAGCAACCAAACTTCAAGTACCAACTAGTTTTTTTTACCTTTTTTTTTTTTTTTAATAAACACAAAACGATTCGACTCAACTAAAATGGAGAGTGGCGTGATCGACGCACTGAGAGTTTAACACGAATCACAGCTCGCAAATGACCTTGAATCACGACTTTCGGCTGAAGTTCATGAGATGTGGAAAAACGGGACATCAAACACATGGCCTGTGTTTAAACACGTTAACCGGACAAGCCGAGCAAAGGTCTGGAATCTTTGGCGCAGTCCACAAAGCTATCAGCAACACGCTTCGTGCGCGGCTATGATAAAATCATTTCGAATACATTGATGGAAAACAGTTGCCAACTTTTACAGCTGTAGAGCTCATAGTGCACGCTTCGACGAAGAAAGAACAATGGAATCTATTTTGCAGGGGGCTATATCTCTTATACTCAGTATACGTTATTTTTTTATTGATCAATTAAATTCCCGTTTTAGTTTTCTGTAAAAGAAAACTGCTGAGATGGCTTTGTCCGTCCGTCCGCACTTTTTCTGTCCGCTCTCATATCTTAAAAACTACTGAGGCTAGAGGGCTGCAAATTGCTATGTCGATCATCCACCCTCCAATCATCAAACATACCAAATTGCAGCCCTCTAGCCTCAGTAGTTTTAATTTATTTCAGGTTAAAGTTAGCCATGATCGTGCGTTTGGCAACGCTATAGGGCAGACCACCAGGTCGTGGCTGAAAGTTTCATGGGCCGCGGCTTATACGGCATTATTATATGTTGTACAAATAACTTTCTTAGTCGCATTTTTTACTTGTTTATATTCGTTTTCAACTTTACTTTTATTCATACATTTTAATTTTTGTTGCTTTGATTTACATTATTTTAAAAATTCAGGTTTAGGAGATCAGTATTTTCCGAAACGTTTGGATTTATATTTGAAATTTTACACAGCCGACTATATTTACAAGCCTTGCGAGGGCGACACCTACGAATCTCACTGCCAACACGAACGCCGTCAGAAATCATCAACGTTTATACAACTCTGACCTGTATTCCCCCTTTTAACCACGACGGTAGCAATTTAAATATTGGCGTGGTTAAAAAAAAAACATCACACCGACGACGGAAAGTACTCTAATTAGGCAGCAAAACTCAGCCGAAACAAACTTAGTTCTACGTCAAACAAACTCGTAGGACTACGTCCGCGCCTAACTGATGGAGAGGACGCAGGTGCGCCTTACAGCGCGCGAAGCTGGTAGCTGCTGTCTTGGCTAATCCGCCAGATTCTATACATATTTATAAACCCCTCTAGTTTTTGGGACTCGCTCTCAATGCTCCTACGCACGAGGTCATCAAGGTTCGAAGAAATGTCTTTGAAGAAGAGGGAACTGTTTTAGTTGTAATAGCAGAAGTAGTAAGGAAAGAAATAGCAGTAAAAATTTCACCAACAGCCACGCTGCATCATGCTAAATTATTCTCGTAACCCAGACATGGCCACTTACTAAACTACATAACGCATACATATTTATAAACCCTCTAGTTTTGGGACTCGCTCTCAATGCTCCTACGCACGAGGACATCAAGGTTCGAAGAAATGCCTTTGGAGACGAGAGAATTGTTTTAGTAGTAATAGCAGTAGTAGTAGGGAAAGAAATAGCAGTAAAAATTTCACCAACAGCCACGCTGCATCATGCTAAATTATTCTTGTAATCCAGACATGGCCACTGACTAAACTATATAAAGTATAAATAGACTCTGGAAGTTTCTTACGTTCGCACATAACACGATCAATATTAATGATCAAAAGATAATGTTAAGAGCAAATATTATCGTCAAATATTAATGCATAACTCGAGTAATCTACGTTTCTATGGATACCTGAACTTCAGACCGCATGCTAATATTACCATCTAGCTAAGACAAAAACAATCACAAACAAGTAAAAAATGCGACGAAGTTTCTTCGGCGCAATCGAGTTTTCTGTACAGCCGCTACAGCGTATAATCAAGGCCACCGAAAATAGATCTATCTTTCGGTGGTCTTGGTATAATGCTGTACGAGCCGCGGCTCATTAAACTTTAACCACGGCCCGGTGGTGGCCTATCGTATATCGCTGCCAGAAGCACGATTATGGCTAACTTTAACCTTAAATGAAATAAAAACTACTGAGGCTAAAGGGCTGCAATTTGATATGCTTGATGATTGGAGGGTGGATGATTAACATACCAATTTGCAGCCCTCTAGCCTCAGTAGTTTTTAAGATCTGAGGGCGGACAGGAAAAAAGTGCGGACAGAATAAATTGCGGACGGACAGACAAAGCCGGCACAACAGTTTTCTCTTCAGAAAACTAAAACGAGAACAATTTCAGATGCTTAATGGTAGAACAGAATGTCTTGTTTCTGATACAACGCTTAACTAAAACACAACTTCATATC
>NC_089791.1:23700887-23718387 GCF_040412425.1 Macrobrachium rosenbergii | reverse complement strand
AAAATCTATGAAGAGAGAGAGAGAGAGAGAGAGAGAGAGAGAGAGAGAGAGAGAGAGAGAGAGAGAGAGAGAGAGAGCAGAGAATGCTATCATGATGGAAAACAGAAATGTATATGAGAAGAATGCATTTAAAAAAATAATAATTACTCAAAGGACCTGAGAGAGAGAGAGTGAGAGAGAACTTCAACACTAGGGAACGAAAAATAAAGATAAAGTCTTGGGTCCTGTGGAAAACAACTTGATTTCCATAGATGCAGTTCAGCTACAGATTATCAGGCATCGATCAGCTGATCCGCAGAACAGATATCAGCATCTTCTCTCGAAATTAGGAATACATAAAAATCGTTCCCGACTACTTTGCCTAAGCTTGATATTCGTTTTAAAATTTTAAATTACTTATGATTTCCATCCTTAGGGAGTATGAACCAAAACCTGTATGTAATTTTTTGTTCTTATTTATAAGAATTTTTTTATCCTCCGTGAATTTTAATGGCGTTTCATAGATTTTCTTCCCAGATGAGGCATAGCTCTCTTTCTCTCTCTCTCTCTCTCTCTCTCTCTCTCTCTCTCTCTCTCTCTCTCTCTTCTAAGTTTTTTAGACAAATCTCTAGACCATTGAATTCATAGAAAATTACCATAAATCTTTGAGCTCTCTCTCTCTCTCTCTCTCTCTCTCTCTCTCTCTCTCTCTCTCTCTCTCTCTCAGGCCCTATGAATAATTATAATTTTGTTTAAATACTTTCTCCTCATATACATTTCTCTTCTCCGCCATGGTAGCATTTCCCGCTCAGCTCTCTCTCTCTCTCTCTCTCTCTCTCTCTCTCTCTCTCTCTCTCTCTCTCAGGTCCCAAGAATATCTATATTATTTTTTCAAATATAATCTTCCAAAAGGAGACAACATCCACTACTATTTCTCAAACCCTGTGTTTATTTTTAATATTTTCTCATATAAATTCCTCTTCTCCATAGAGGTAGTGTCCTATCTCTCTCTCTCTCTCTCTCTACTTTTTAAAATATAATCATCCCAAAAGAGACAGCATCCTATGTTACTCTTTAAGTTTCTCAAAACTTGCTTTCTCCATCAAGTCACATTACTTCTCTCTCTCTCTCTCTCTCTCTCTCTCTCTCTCTCTCAAAACTGTTTATTTTAGTATTTTTCTCATATAAATTCCTCTTCTCCATAGAGGTAGCATAATCTCTCTCTCTCTCTCTCTCTCTCTCTCTCTCTCTCTCTCTCAAAAACTGTTTATTCTTAGTATTTTCTCATATAAATTCCTTTCTCCTTTGAGTAATTATTATTATTATTATTTTTATATAATAATTCTCATATACATTTCTCCATATGGTAGCATTCCCTGCTCTCTCTCTCTCTCTCTCTCTCTCTCTCTCTCTCTCTCTCTCTCTCATCAGACTGAAGCCATTTCGAGTAAGATAATGCTAACAACACATACAGCAGAAGTCTTCCCCAAATAAACTCCCTACCACCCAATCCCTTCCACCCACGATCATCCCTTCTCTTCCATCTACCCCATCTTCCCTCGGCCCCTCATTCAATCTCCATCCCTATAATTGAGCTCAATCAACGACTGACATTCCGCCACTCCATCACGATACCCTGTCCGAAGCCCCTACATCTCATTAGGAGAGAGAGAGAGAGAGAGAGAGAGAGAGAGAGAGAGAGAGAGAGAGAGAGAGAGAGAGGTCGGGTATTTAATTGGTCACTAATTATTAGTAAATTGCAGTCTACTGTGTAGCGTCCGTTTTCGATCTTCATATAAAAAAAATTAATTTATACATGTATAAAAGTATACATGTACAAATGTATACAAGTGAATAAGTTGTGAAATCTACACATGTATAAAACAGAGCATGTATCCATGGGAATAAGTTGTGAAAAAGCGCAATACATGTATAACGCAAGAAAAACTATATAATTAAATTAATATTTGGCCAATTTTGCCGATCGTTTTACCACTAAAAACGTAAAATTTTCATACTGGAAATAGAAATGTATATTATTCCACGAGTGATGCTTTTAAAGAATAAAAAGGACCTGGCAGAGTAATTAAGAGTAATCCACAAAAAATAGCTGGGACATATACATAAAAAATGTAGGTCAAGTTAAAAAAAAAGTAATTATGGGTCTGAACCACGTACTTTCCCTGGGTTTTGTATTATGGGATAATTTGCGCGGAGTCGTCCTCTACGCATTCTGCTGTCTGATTGCAATGCATGATGCAAGCAAACCGAGTCTCTCTTTAGAGCGTCATTGGAGAACTAATTGTGATTATTCAGATATGATCACCTTGAAGGTTCTTAACCAGGGGTGCAAGGATGCCTGTGAATAATTAAATAAAAATATATCTTTATATATACGCATGTGTTTTTTCTGCTAAAAAATAAAAAATAAAATACAATAAAATAAAATAATAATAATAATAATAATAATAATAATATTATTATTATTATTATTATTATTATTATTATTATTATTATTATTATTATTATTATTATTATTGCAGTGCTCTGAGCTATAGATGAACCTACACCTAACTTCCTAATGAAGTGGCAAAGTTGCTTTTTTTTATATTTCAGCAACTCAGTGGGTGCGAGAACTGACTGCTGATTTGAAAGGGGTGCATACATTGAAAAGGGATAAGAACCACTGCCTAAAGCTCTGAAAGGAAGTACTGTGATCATAACCTCTCACGTCTAATCAATACTTTTCTCTAGTAAGGTAAGATTTTCAAAGCATTTGTATTAATGCTACTTTACGAAGGCATGTATACAATCGTCGTTAGGTCCGATCTTTAGTAGCCTGCAAATATTTACAAGACCTTCAGTGACCTCCAAATATTGCAAGACCTTCAGTAGCCAACAAATATTTACAGGGCCTTCAGTAGCCTCCAAATGAAAACCTTCGGGCCTCCAAATATTTACAAGAACTTCAGTTGCCTCCAAATATTTAAAAGATCTTCAGTAGCCTCCAAATATTTACAAGACCTGCTGTAGACTCCAAATATTTAAAAGATCTTCAGCAGCCTCCAAATATTTACATGACATTCTGTAGGCTCCAAATATTTACACGGCCTTCAGTAGCCTCCAGATGTTTACAAGGCCTTCAGTAGCCTCCAAATATTTACAAGGAATTCAGTAGCCTCCAAATATTTACAAGGCCTTCAGTAGCCACCAAACAGAAAGCCTGCAGTAGCCTCCAGAAAATTAAAAAGCCTTTAGTAACTTCCAAATATTTACAAGGCCTCCATTAACTTCCAAATATTTACAAGTCCTTCAATAACTTCCAATATTTACAAGGCCTTCAGTAGCCTCCAAATATTTACAAGGCCTTCGGTAGCCCCCAAATATTTACAAGACATTCAGTCGCCTCCAAATATTTACGAGGCCCTCAGTAGCCTCTAAATATTTACAAGACCTTCAGTAGCTTTCAAATATTTACAAGACCTTCAGTGGCCTCCAAATATTTACAAGACCTTCAGTGACCTCCAAATATTGCAAGACCTTCAGTAGCCAACAAATATTTACAGGGCCTTCAGTAACGTCCAAATATTTACAAGACCTTCAGTAGCCTCCAAATATTTACAAGACCTTCGGTAGCCTCCAAATATTTACAAGAACTTCAGTTGCCTCCAAATATTTACAAGACCTTCAGTAGCCAACAAATATTTACAAGACCTTCAGTGGCCTCCAAATATTTACAAGACCTTCAGTGGCCTCCAAATATTTACAAAACCTTCAGTAACCTCCAAATATTTACAAGAACTTCAGTTGCCTCCAATTATTTACAAGGCCTTCAGTGGCCTCCAAATATTTACAAAGCCTTCAGTGGCCTCTAAATATTTACAAGACCTTCAGTAGCCTTCAAATATTTACAAGACCTTCAGTAGCCTTCAAATATTTACATGACCTTCAGTGGACTCCAAATATTTACAAGACCTTCGGTAGCCTCCAAATATTTACAAGACCTTCGGTAGCCTCCAAATATTTACAAGACCTTCAGTAGCTCCAAATGGAAAGCCTTCAGTATACTTCCAATTAAAGGCTTCCAGTGGCCATCAAAAGAGCAAATACATTTCCACTGCCTTATCATTTGCCATTTTTCTCCTCTTCATTTCACTAAAGGCCCTCTCAGTCATCTGGGCTACTAAATGGCTCGGTCGGTAGAGCAGCAACCTCAGACTTCATAGAGGTCTGTGGCCAGGGTTCAATCCCCGCAAAGGAGAAGGCGGACACTTTGCATCCGTCCACCCCGGGATTACGATATAATCAAAGGGTGTTACAGACTAATATACACATAAACAAAGCCACTCTAACATCTTCTAAAACATAACAGACACCTACATCTCGAACTGCCGACCTAACCGCCCAGCTGCTGCTGGGAAAAGGGGGCTGGGGATTTGGTACAATACATGTTCTCCCGGGGTCTCTGTCAGGCAGCTCAGCCAATCGAGGCTAACCCCACTGCCAAATCAAAGTCCTTCAAAAGAAGGCATCGTGCTTACTCAATCACGTTAAAACGAAGAAGTCATCTCGCTACTAGAGCTACTCTATCCAAAAATGCTATATTATATCCAGTTCCCTAAAAACCTAGGGCAGTATTTATTCAATCCTTTAAAACGCCAGGCACTGTATTAACAAATCCTTAAAACGCCAAGCACTATAATAACCAATCTTTTAAAATGCGAAGCACTATATTAACCAATCCTTTAAAACGCCAAGCACTATATTAACCAATCTTTTAAAACGCCAAGCACTATATTAACTAAGCCTTTAAAATGCCAAGCACTATACCAACCAATCCTTTAAAACGCCAAGCAATATATTAACCAATCCTTTAAAACGCCAAGCACTATATCAACCAACCTTAAAATGCCAAGAACTATATTAACCAATCCTTAAAAACGCCAAGCACTATAAACCAATCTTTAAAAAGCTTTATATTAACGCCTTTAAAAACGCCAAGCACTATATTAACCAATCCTTTAAAACGCCAAGAACTATATTAACCAATCCTTTAAAACGCCAAGAACTATATTAACCAATCCTTTAAAACGCCAAGAACAATATTAACCAATCCTTTAAAACGCCAAGCATTATATTAACCAATCCTTTAATAGGCCAGGCATATTCTATCCATTCCTTTAAGAAATATTCCATCCAAATCCTTAAAAAAACAGGCACACTGCTATCCAATCCTTTAAAATATTGCAAACTTTTTTACGCAAACTTTTTAAAGAAATTCCATTCTATATATTCATGCAGAAAACACAGTTCTACTATGTACAATTCTTAAACATGATTACGCTAAGATCGACACAGCATTTTGAAAGGCGTTCTTTTTGGTTTGGCATAATAACCACTGAACATATTTTCGTGATCTAGAAATTGAGAGAATCAATGTTTTATCTTGTGACGGTATGAGTACAGAGGTGGGCCATGTCTGCCTCGCCCATAAATAAAGAGGTGACAAATAAAAACCAGTTAGTTTAAGAGATAAAAAGTTAGTTTAAGAGATACATGAAGTATATTTATATGCTCCTCAAGAATCCGTCCGAACCCTGAAAGCTCTGGAACAAAAAAAGATATTTCTAAGGCGAGTCTCCGTAAAAAAATAAATAAATAAATAAACGCAACACCATCTGATCAATTCACGATTCACTCTAATAAAAGTATGTTAATCACCCTGTACTCATTCAACCAAGACACCCTGTATATATGAATTAGCACGTTAAAACAAAAGTCCCACAACAGTCTGTACAAACTTTTATTGCTCTATTTATCGTAATATGTCCCTGAATTTTGTAAATGCGATTGAATTTCCAGCATGTGAAATAGCTCTCAAGTGAATTAACAGTGAAAAATAAAGTTTGTCAGGCGTCCAGCATTAGAAGGACCTCTCGCCCCAGCTTTTGAAAATGGCGTTTTCCGCCTGATCAGCTTTAAAATAATCCCCCTTTTTTTTCGCAAAAAAAGGGATGGGGCTGAACTATAATTTTTCTATGCATATTATTCTATTCCTGATCGCAAATACGTCATCTCATACAAAATTCAACTTTGTATCCTGAAAAATAAAGAGATTAGAGGAGGTTGGATTTCCAAAGCACTGCAAAGTCTCAGGCGCCTGTAATAGCTTTCTTGTCAATACACAAGAATATGAAAGATGGATCATGCATTTCATAAGAAAAAATTCTTCTTTATAAACACCTTTACCTTGCAGCACCCACACTACAAACATTTTAATACTGGTCAGATAACAACTAAAACTATAAGAACTTTATACATGAATGTGCAACATAGGTAACGCTTTTCATAAGAAAAATAAAATTCTACTTATAAACACCTTTCCCTTGCAGCAGCAGCCACACTAGAAAATCTTTAATATTGGTTAGATAACAGCTAAAATTACAAGCATTTTCCAACAAATCAACAAATAAATAAAAGAATGTACGCTGGTAATATAAACTGAACCATTTTAAATATACAGGCACGTCCTCCTAAATTCCAGCAAAGCCTCTAAATAAATCCAATGTAATGAGACCAAGTTGTTAATTTTCGGATCAAGGACGTTGGTCCCATGGATAAGGGTGACACGTCCAGTATTATCAGGCTCTCTCTCTCTCTCTCTCTCTCTCTCTCTCTCTCTCTCAAAACTATTTAATGTCCGGTTTTCCAGTTGAAAATATTTAAGGAGCTGAATTCTGGCTCCTAGCAGTTACAAAAGTAACTAAAAGGAGAGGAGCAGATTCGGAAAGAGAGAGAGAGAGAGAGAGAGAGAGAGAGAGAGAGAGAGAGAGAGAGAGAGAGAGAGAGAGAGAGGATAGTACAAATAACATCTGGCAATAAAGTAGCAGCGTAAAGGGCAAACCCAAAAAACAAAAGAAGGGGAAAGCCTTCAAACAAAAGTAGCTACGTGACTACTGCACAAAACAATAGCCGTCCAGAAATAAAAAAGACTAAACAACACGCACAGCTTGAGGTGAGTTTTTACTGAATACTAACAATTAAGAAACACTTTCTCCACAGAACCCCGGGGGGAGGGTGACTGGCGCTCCTCGACAAATCATGTCGAAAGAATACGCTCGAAACCGTCCCTGTCATTACCTCGTCAAACCCTGGTCTGTGACATGGCGTCTCGGCCCATGTACTAATGTCCTCGCCACTTACTGGTATGAGTATCGTTGCTTAAGAGTACTCTGTACTTCAGAGTACATTCTTGTACACTTTCTTGTTTGAGACTTATCTATTTTTATAGTTAAGCGAGTATTTGTTTCCAGCTGCTAATTATGTATTCAACTACCGCTGATGTTATCACCATTTAGAGAGAGAGAGAGAGAGAGAGAGAGAGAGAGAGAGAGAGAGAGAGAGAGAGAGAGAGAGAGATTCTGCACTCATGTTTTGGGCGATATAATAACAAGCTAGAAAAATTATCCTAAAACAAACGTACAACAGGCACCATCCTCCTGGCTTAATAAAAAAAAAAAATATGCATAAAGTGGAATGACTTTTCTTTTAACTGAAGTCAACAGAGAAAGAAAAGAGAACGACTTTTTTAAAACTAAACTGAACCGAGAGAGGAAACTCGGTGTAGGGAGAAGGCCACGGGAGTTAAGAGCAAAGCAGCCGGAGCGTTTTTAATAATATGTTTATATATGATCGAAGGGAAGAGATTTCAAGTGCTAGGCCAAGAGGCGCGTTCCTCCGGCTTCCACTGAAGTTCCAAGCTGCAGCTGGAGAAACGTGATTTTGCCTCTTTTCTTACAAAGGAGCGATAACTCTCGCTCCCTCTTCACTTCATGAAAGTGATGAATAAGAAGCCATTTGCGTTAACGCCGACGAGCCTGCCACCTCGCAGCCATCAGAGAGACGTAAAATTAACCGTAATATACCGTCGTCTGCATCAAAGAGAGGCGTCTCATATTTCACGGGAGGATGCAGCGACGAACAGCGTCTATTCTGAATTTTACACCGGTACACTTCTCCAACAACATCTAGTGAAATAAAATCATATTCAAATATAAATTGACTTCATGACCTTGCTTTCATTACATACAAGGATAAGCATGTCACGCTACACAGCCACAAACAGTTAGACATTTCTATATTATTTTCGTCGTATCAGATAAGGCATCGGGGAGGCGAAACATAACTGTAGCCGAGTGTGGTTTTATAAGAGAATGTAAGTGGTACTGGACTCAATAAAGTGAAGAGCGACCTACCTCAACGGATAACGACCAGGACCCGCTCGCTGTCTGTGCTAACAGTGGATTCCATAGCATGATGAGCGAGGGATAAAGGGATAAACGGTAACAGCAAAGAAACTCTTTTCTGCTTTTTTTTTTTAAGTCTTCATAAAATTACTATGGCGTACGCTACGAGTCCAAGAGAGGACACTCCTACAGGTTTCGATTTTCGTTAGCAAACTTCACAATAGCATTTATAGAAAATGGAAACAGGTGATCTCGAAAAAATGAAAATGGAAACAGTGATCTTGTAAAAATGAAAAGGGGAAACAGGTGATCTTGTAAAAATGAAAATGGAAACAGTGATCTTGTAAAAATGAAAGGGGAAACAGGTGATCTTGTAAAAATGAAAGGGGAAACAGGTGATCTTGTAAAAATGAAAAGGGAAACAGGTGATCTCGAAAAAATGAAAAGGGAAACAGTGATCTCGTAAAAATGAAAGGGGAAACAGGTGATCTTGTAAAAATGAAAAGGGAAACAGTGATCTCGTAAAAATGAAAGGGGAAACAGGTGATCTAGTAAAAATGAAAAGGGAAACAGTGATCTCGTAAAAATGAAAATGGAAACAGGTGATCTTGTAAAAATGAAAAGGGAAACAGGTGATCTCGTAAAAATGAAATTGGAAACAGGTGATCTTGTAAAAATGAAAAGGGAAACAGGTGATCTCGTAAAAATGAAAATGGAAACAGTGATCTCGTAAAAATGAAAAGGGAAACAGATGATCTTGTAAAAATGAAAGGGGGAAAATGAAGATCTGTAAAATGAAAAGGGAAATTGATTGGCATTTAAAATGAAAATGATAACAAGGATCTTGTAAAAATGAAAAGAGAAACAGGTGTCGTAAAAATAGTTATTTGAAACAGGTGATCTTGTAAAACAGGAAAAGAAATGAAAAAGTGATCTCGTAAAATGAAAATGGAAACAATGATCTTGTAAAAAGAAAAGAAAACTCAGATCTCCAAAATGAAAGGGGAAACAGGTGATCTTGTAAAATGAAAATGGAAACATTCTGCAAAATGAAAATGGAAACAAGTAATCTTGTAAAAATGAAAAGGGAAACAGTGATATAGTTCGTAAAAATGAAAGGGGAAACAGGTGATCTTGTAAAAAATTAAAATCTGGAAAAGATATCTAAAAATAAAGCTCAAAAAGGTTCTAGTAAAAATGAAAAGGAAAACAGGTGATCGCTAAAAATAAAATGGAACAGACAAAATGGAAAAGGGAACCAGAGATCTTGTAAACAATGGAAAGGTGGTATATGCTATTGCAATATTATTGGCATTTAACTATGAACGATAAGAAGTTTTCTTAAGGCAGGTGTTGTAAAAATATAGTTATCTGCAGAAGTGTTCTTAAGAACAGGAAAAGAAATGAAAAAAGTGAGTTTCGTGAAGTAAGGATGGATGCCATGCTGTTGCATTACGGCGTTAAAACTCAGCTTCCATACTGTTGCTTGGTGGAATGACCATTTCAGCAAATAAGAATTAAATATAACACAGTAATGTACTACCCTTCCAGTAACAAAGACTTCAACATAATTCCTGACAGAGATGAACGGCTATCAGTGAGAAAAAATTAAAATCCGCAAGAAGATATCTATAAGCTCAAAAAATTCCTGTATAAAACGAAAAAGTTATATGATATTTCATAAAATTCAGCCACAAAGACTTCAACTGCTATTCCGATTGAGTACTACCATTTCAGTCACAAAGACTTCAACTACTATTCCGCTTAAAGTACTACCATTTCAGTCACAAAGACTTCAACTACTATTCCGGAAAGTACTACCATTTCAGTCACAAAGACTTCAACTACTATTCCGCTTAAAGTACTACCATTTCCAGTCACAAAGACTTCAACTACTATTCCGCTTGAAGTACTACCATTTCAGTCACAAAGACTTCAACTACTATTCCGCTTAAAGTACTACCATTTCAGTCACAAAGACTTCAACTGCTATTCCGATTGGAGTACTACCATTTCAGTCACAAAGACTTCAACTACTATTCCGCTTAAAGTACTACCATTTCAGTCACAAAGACTTCAGCTACTTTCATTCACAAAGACCTAAGAGTACTACCATTTCAGTCACAAAGACTTCAACTACTATTCCGCTTGAAGTACTACCATTTCAGTCACAAAGACTTCAACTACTATTCCGCTTGAAGTACTACCATTTCAGTCACAAAGACTTCAACTACTATTCCGCTTGAAGTACTACCATTCCAGTCACAAAGACTTCAACTACTATTCCGCTTGAAGTACTACCATTCCAGTCACAAAGACTTCAACTACTATTCCGCTTGAAGTACTACCATTTCAGTCACAAAAACCTAGGAGTACTACCATTTCAGTCACAAAGACCTAGCAGTACTACCATTTCAGTCACAAAGACTTCAACTACTATTCCGCTTAAAGTACTACCATTTCAGTCACAAAGACTTCAACTACTATTCCGCTTAAAGTACTACCATTTCAGTCACAAAGACTTCAACTACTATTCCGCTTGAAGTACTACCATTCCAGTCACAAAGACTTCAACTACTATTCCGCTTGAAGTACTACCATTTCAGTCACAAAGACCTAGGAGTACTACCATTTCAGTCACAAAGACTTCAACTGCTATTCCGATTGGAGTACTACCATTTCAGTCACAAAGACTTCAACTACTATTCCGCTTAAAGTACTACCATTTCAGTCACAAAGACTTCAACTACTATTCCGCTAAAAGTACTACCATTTCAGTCACAAAGACTTCAACTACTATTCCGCTTGAAGTACTAACTCATTTAATGAATTCCATTCCCCCTCCCCAAACCCACTGGGGCCCACCCCTTCCTTCCCCTCAAAAAAGAAATTACCACGATGAACGTTTTAAGAAAGCTATAATCTATCGTCGTCGGTAATTACAAGTTTCGCCTTGCATGTTCGTAATCAAGCTAAATTCTCTTCGTCTCTTATTCTACTCACTAATTATCTAATACCTCATTGTTCCTTTCATTTGCCAGTCTATTGTGAAGTGTTTTTGCTATTTTTTTTGAGACAGTCAATTTTCTCACATTCCTTTTCACTTCGTTCAACACCAAACTTATTATTATTATTATTATTATTATTATTATTATTATTATTATTATTATTATTATTATTATTATTATTAACAGTTGTGTCACTAGTACATATTTTGAACCTGTAATAATAATAATAATAATAATAATAATAATAATAATAATAATAACAACAATAATAATAATTAATAATAACTAACTAATTTTTATTATTAGAAGATGCTATTAATTATTATTATTATTATTATTATAATAATGATATAATAATAATAATTTTATTATTACTATTATTTTATGAATGCCTGTACAGGTATCCATATTTTGAACCTGTATAATAATAATAATAATAATAATAATAATAATAATAATAATAATAATAATAATAATAATAATAATAATAACTAACGTAATTTTAGATATCTTTCACTTAGGGGCATAAACAATTTTAACCTTAGAGTTTCTCATTTTTCTTTCTTTCGCTCGAATCCGCGCTGCTGTCAAGTCTATTCCCATCAGATACCAAGGCTTAGTCCCTTGTGCACACACTGTAAATCTTCCTCATGCCATTTTACCCCCTTAAAAACAGCTTTGCCCCTTAAAGCCATTTTAAGAAAGGATTACCTCTGGGAGCCACCCTTTGCCCTTTTCCGCTCCAAGCTGTTGGAATTGTTGAGGACTGTTTAAGGAGCAAGAGCCCGTGCCAACACAAGGCAGCGTGTTTTGAAACAAAAGCAAGTTGGGATACCACAAGAGGGTGCAGGAATTTCTCTTGTTAGATTTATAGTTATTGGAATGTTACAAGAGTGACAGTGAATTCCACTGAATGACTTTTAGCTCCTGAATAGGCCTACCGAAAATTTATACATATATTCCACACATAATAAAAATTTCAAATGTTGGAATGGCATAACAGGTGCTGGCAATTAACCACAAAGAATGTTAGCTGTTGCAAGCCTACAAATGAGCGCCTGAAATCCCACATAAAAAACAAAAACAAAATATAGCTTTTGGAATGGCACAAGAGGGTCTCAGCCCCTAAAAGAATGCTAGCAGTTGGAACCCGGAAAAAAAGGGGGCTGAAATTCCATATACACAAATTTCCCCTGTTGGGATGGCCAAGGAAATTTCCTCTAAAACCACGATGGCGTGCTCGAACTCTATGAAGCTGCTAGACTATCGGCTCCAACCATCTACGAATTGTAGCGCAGGTATTGCATTGTCGTTCATGCGCTTGTAGCGCTATTGCAGAATTTGATCTCGGATAGGTTCGAGGTAATATTTAATTCTCGTTTGATCTTCGGTTATCAATTTGCATGTCGGGAGTAAGTCTGGGATATATGATAAGTGGCTTAGCATCTAAGGGTGCCGGTGGATCTAAATTGTTTGATACAAAGGCACATACGCCGAAGAGCAAGAATAGAAACGGCAATTTCCAAAATCTCATTACTTCACGCGACTATTAAAGACTGACAAAGAAAGAGAGAGAGAGAGAGAGAGAGAGAGAGAGAGAGAGAGAGAGAGAGAGAGAGAGAGAGAGAGAGAGAATTGGCTGCAAGTCACTATGTACCACGAAACATTTTCAACCATAATCATGTTTGTGATATCATGTTTCATTTATCCAGCAAATTACTACCGTGGCTAATAAAGAAATATATATAGAATATTGCCTCCTAATGCAAAAAGGTGTATAAAATATCTCACAAAATAATAATAATAATTACACACCAGAAAGCGTCGAACTTATATACAGGATTAAAATGCCCTCTAATGTTTTCTCTTGCCGCTCAGTAATGTGGTCAACACAGAAAAAAAATAATGGCAACAACTAATAATCAAAATAAAAAAAAAAAAAAAAAATGCGCAAAAGTTTCTCCGGGGCAATCGACTTTTCTGTACAGCCGCTACAGCGTATAATCAAGGCACAGTCTCTCTGGACCGTGTATCAAGACCACCGAAAATAGATCAATCTTTCGGTGGTCTCGGTATAATGCTGTATGAGCCGCGTCCTATGAAACTTTAAACACTGCCCTGTGGTGGCCTATCCTATATCGTTCCCAGAAGCACGATTATGGCTAATTTTAATCTTGAATAAAATAAAAACTACTGAGGCTAGAAGGATGCAATTTGGTATGGTTGATGATTGGAAGGGTGGATGATTAACATAACGATTTGCAGCCCTCTAGCCTCAGTAGTTTTTAAGACCTGAAGGCGGACAGAAAAAGTGCGGACAGAAAAAAGTGCGGACGGACAGAAAAAGCCGGCACAATAGTTTTCTTTTACAGAAAACTAATAAGAAAACTGCTACTCTACATAAAACGAAAACCTACGTGCAAGGAAGAGGCCTACTTTGCATGGCTGATATAATTTCTCCTGACACTTTCTCCCGTCATCATATTTTTTTCATTCTTTGACGAAAGAGATCACGAGGGCTGAGGAGACACTTTGAGAAGATTAGAGGAATAAAAAAAGAGCGGACTCATCACGCAGTATTATCAAACCTCAAAAGACACTTTCAATTTGGGAACGGCGGAGGGGAATTTCTTTGATCAGCACCGCCCTCCTCCGTATCAGGGGCGGCGGGGAATGATAAGGGTAGGGCCTACCTGTGTTGAAATTGGTATGAGAACGTGAAAAAGCGTTCGCTAAATATGGGAAGGACGTTTATTTGGAATAAATGCTAATTCATGTTTCTAGAATAAGTAAGTTTATACATACGTACATATAATATACATATACTATTTACATCTATGTGTGTGTATATATGTATATACACACATACATATATACATATATAATATACACACACACACACACACACACATATATATATATATATATATATATATATATATATATATATATATATATATATATATATATATATACATACGAACAATCTCATTCTATTCATCTGAAGAGAGAGAGAGAGAGAGAGAGAGAGAGAGAGAGAGAGAGAGAGAGAGAGAGAGAGAGAGAGAGAGAGAGAGAGAGATTCAAAACATCGTTCCAACACTTCATAAAATTCTGCACCTTGAAAAAGTAAAATTCAAAGTAAAATTATGTAAATCACGCCTTTTCTCACAACAGGAACAAAAACCATCAATTTATTCCTCGCGTCAGAAAGATCATAAGTGGGATTCGTTCCAAGCGCTGTCCATCGACACATGTCACAATCAGAAGAACGCCTGAATGGTGACGTGACATTATCATAAACATAAGCTTACGATGATAATGAAACTGAGTAACATATGGTAACCTGGATATGGTACTTGTATGTAATAACATTGACAAAACGACCAGAATACATGAATTTGCCATAAGGTACCTTTACTTCCATATAAAAAAAATAGTCTCCAACATATAATCGTCGTTTCCAATTTTTATCTGACTCATATTTATTGTGTGTAAAATTTCACGCTTGGTTATATTACTAGAGTAAAATTTTAAAATATTATGGTAAAGTTAAAGTAAAGCTGCATCCAAAATGCAGCTTTTAACGATACCTTTCAAGTACACGAAAATATCTTATAAAAGGAGAAAAAATGCCTGATAAACTGAGCTCCGCAGAATCACGTAAAGCAAAACACAGACTAGGAAAACTCAAACAAAGATATTTGAATGCAATAATAAAATGTCTTTTTAAGGACACGCAGCCTTGGTACGTGACGCGGAGTCAAAACATGCGTTCCTGTTTAGAATAATCTGAGAGTGAAGAGGGCCAAAGGAATCTGTCTATTTACCAGTCTAATAACTCCTTATGCAGAAAGTGAAGTAATGGGGGAAAAATGCACTAAACGAGTGAGAATCTCAAGGAAATTGGAAATAAATAAATAAAACGAATAAGAAGGCATTTGGCGATGGAAGTTCAATGGAGGGGAGGACAAGAGATAACGAGGAGGCGACGGAAGAACAACTTTGAAGTTTCAGTTTTGGACATCAAAAATCCATCATGAAGGGGATAAGATGGAGCAAAACAGTGACACTTCTAAGTCTAGTGATGGGTCACAGTGAAGCCCGAGAGCCAAAAGGGAGAATGTCGACACGTGAGCAGACCAAAACCCCAGGATGGTAATTTAAACAACAGTATTAAAATAATAAAAATAAGTGGGTCTGACCAGCTCATTTCATGAGCAGTCAGTTTTCTTCCTTTCCCTTTACATGTAGCCTGGCGCCTCTTTCCCAATCAATGAAGCTACTGGTTCCATTCTATCTCTAGGAATGTTACTTTAACTACCACCAGTACTCGAATTGTCCTATCTTTGTCTCTACTGCATTCATAAGTGCCCTAGTGTTAAATCATTATTCTTTATTAATTACAGTCCAATATCTTAACAAAAAAACCAATAAACAAATTCTCAAGATACATGTACACGAAAACCAACTTGTGAGGACCCACGAAATCAACGGATCCATTATACCTCACTCTCACTAATGATAAATGACTCGATCAACATCACCTCTTCCCTTCCCGTCCTAACAACCTTGTTGACTCAACTACCAGTCAGTATTAACACGCTCAGAAGGGGGTTAACTGGTGGGGTGTGGCGGTCTTTGTATGCCAACGACCACACTCTCACATAACCAACGCGTCACGTTGTAAGGTGACAACTGACGCCTTTTCCTGAATGATGCCTCGAGTCCCAAAATGTTTCGCCGAGACGCTATGGACAAAAATGGTTCGGCTGAACAATATTTAATGACAAATGACGTACGATTGTGACTCGCAACGCCAATATGAAGGGTTACAATGTGTCAAAAGATAGATGTATTTGACGTCGTGCGTTTATTTAGGAACCGACTCCAGTATATTCACGAAATATAGCCAAATGAATTAATTTATCTTCTCAATGGGTAGCATTACGAGGATATGAACTTATATGTCGTGGAAACAAACGGGATAAAACATAGGTTTCCATCAACTAGCCAATAAACAGGGAACTAGGCTTTTACTTGACGTGTGAATTAGACAGCCAACACATTCTTGAAATCATCACTGCAACAGATGCTGAACATTTAAAGAGATAGGGGGAGTCTCAGGGGAAAAGAAGATTGATTTTACTTTTGGGCTGAATATAAACAGCATCTTACAAATAATGATAGACGTTTATTGCACAGACTGTTTTGATCGTCCATTGGAACAACATTCAAATGTCAAGTAAAACAATAAGGTGTCTTCTGATTTTGATTCATATTCATCATCCTCGTCCGACTTGAGTTATTTTAGGATTAACTTGAAAATGCAGCATGGCGTGTCATTTTTAGTTTATACTAACTTGAACAAAGTTTTTGTGAATACAGATTTGGGTGTTTTGTCAGATCCATGCAGTACTAACCACGAAGAGAGAGAGAGAGAGAGAGAGAGAGAGAGAGAGAGAGAGAGAGAGAGAGAGAGAGAGAGAAAGTTAAGTATATCTTAGTTTAACCAGACCACTGAGCTAATTAACAGCTCTCCTAGGGCTGGCCCGAAGGATTAGACTTTTTTACGTGGCTAAGAACCAACTGGTTACCTAGCAACGGGACCTACAGCTTATTGTGGAATCCGAACCACATTATGACTAGAAATGAATTTCTATCACCAGAAATAGATTCCTCTAATTCTTCATTGTCCGGTTGGAGAGAGAGAGAGAGAGAGAGAGAGAGAGAGAGAGAGAGAGAGAGAGAGAGAGAGAGAGAGAGAGAGAGAGCAGATGATGGAACAACTGGCAGAAAAGTATAACTACCTATATTTTACCAGAAAATTGGTTAAAAACAAGGCGTTATAATTAAGGTATATAATGTACAGTATATAATCTGAAGTCTCTAAACAATAATATCTCACTTCACTTTTGTGAGGTATTATTTAACGTACTCAGGGATTCAGTGAGATAAACTGGGAATCAAGGAATTTTCGTTGCTTTTTAATAATATTTGTCCGTACATGAGCGAGATTTTTCAATGCATCATAATCTGTCAATCGAGCCTGTCAGACAGGCACTGAAAGCTGGATATGGTTGACGAGATTAACTTCAGATCATTCCGATACTGGAGCCACAACTCGATCGACGTGCTGAGATCCCTCACTAATACATTTCAGGTACATGCTAATTAGAGCCAGTTCAGTCACTGTCTTTACCTACATTCATAACAACGCAATCAGGCAAAACCATTTAAGTTAAGTATACCTTAGTTTTACCAGAC
>NC_089791.1:23675887-23695887 GCF_040412425.1 Macrobrachium rosenbergii | reverse complement strand
TACACATACACTCACAGACACACAACACGCATACATAAACGTTATGAAGCTTATCAAATGGGAATTTATGAACGAAAATCTCTTAATAGACACGTGTTTTTATGTATACATGCATGAATAAATACATAGATAAAAGGAAAATTAAAAAAAAAATTTTACCTAAAAGGGAAAGGAGTTCCAGACATAGAAATGATAAAAAACATGAACTACAAAAAAAAAAATGCGCCTCGACCAGATTCCTCCGACAAATTAGAATATTTGAATATGACTCCGGTGAACCGGTAAAGCAGTAAGGTCAAAGATTAGGTTATTCAGACACAAGGAATCAACAGAGCTGAAAATGATGTTATTCTAGTTAATTGAGGAGAGAGAGAGAGAGAGAGAGAGAGAGAGAGAGAGAGAGAGAGAGAGAGAGAGAGAGAGCTACAAATGATTGATTGTATGGACCACTGATTTCACTCTGTTCCTGGAGAGAGAGAAAGAGAGAGAGTATTGATCACATACAGTACTAAGTACTCATACTAATCTATTCTATTCAGAGAGAGAGAGAGAGAGAGAGAGAGAGAGAGAGAGAGAGAGAGAGAGAGAGAGAGAGAGAGACCAACTGATTGATCACATACAGTACTACAATACTAATCTCATTCTATTCAGAGAGAGAGAGAGAGAGAGAGAGAGAGAGAGAGAGAGAGAGAGAGAGAGAGAGATTGATCACATACAGTACTACAATACTAATCTCATTCTATTCAGAGAGAGAGAGAGAGAGAGAGAGAGAGAGAGAGAGAGAGAGAGAGAGAGAGAGAGAGAGAGAGTTAAAAAAAAAAAAACTGATCGAACACACGGAGGACACAATGTTCCTCACATAGTTTGGCTCCAAGTGGCACCTCGTAGTCGGAAGGAACGGCGCGCACCTTTTTAGACATCTGAGAGACTTTTAACGAGGTCCCTTACAGGCCTTTTAACACGATGGCATTCTTCAGGTTATGAAGCTTCGTCTCTCGCTGTTTTTTGCCCCCCCTCTAGATCGCTAATGAGATACAACAACGGGACCCTGTTATTAGGAACTTAGGCCGGTGTTAACGAAGTCAGTAAACACGTGTACACAGTCTACTTTTGTTTCATCTTTTCTTTTATTTTCTTTAAATTCATAAATGGTTTTTTACTTCTTAACCCATTTTATTATTTAATGTAATTTTACTTTGGCTAATGTCTACAAAGTTAATAAACACGTGGACACATTCTACTTTTATTTCCTCTTTTCCTTTACTTTCTTAAAATTCAGAAATGGTTTTTTAATTCATAACCTATTTTATCATTTACTTTAATTCTACTTTGGTCAATGTCCAGAAAGTCAGTAAAGGCGTGTAAACATTCTGTTTTTGTTTTCTTTTTCCTTATATTTTCTTAAAATTCATAAATTGTATTTTACTTCTTAAGCCACATTATTATTTTATTAACAAAAAATTCTATCTTAATGATGTCATTACTTGCTTCCCTTTTTCCTCGTACCTGCTTAAATCAATCTAAATAACGCCCAGGGGTATTGTAGGAACACGCTATAAAGTTCAGGTGTAACTCCTCAGAACGACTTTTTTTGCAGATAACGGAATTTAATGTCAGATATGTTAATGATATAGTCTTGACAACAGTGACGTGAATGGTAATCGAGGGATAAGTTCTAGTTAATATATGTATTTTAAGTGAACACTGTAATTTACTACGAAATGGGGTTTGGGCTTCTACATAAAGGAAAGATAAAGTAACTTCCGAGATAAAAATAAAAAATTCTCTTTTCAGTTCGCTGTCGTATATGTATATGTGTACGTGTGTGTATGTGTGTATATATATATATATATATATATATATATATATATATATATATATATATCAGAAATAAAAATAAAAAATTCTTTTTTATTAACTGTCTATATATATACATATGTATATATATATATATATATATATATATATATATATATATATATATATATATATATATATATATATATATATATATATATATATATATGTATATACATAATATGTATATAGGCTATATATTGAGAGAGAGAGAGAGAGAGAGAGAGAGAGAGAGAGAGAGAGAGAGAGAGAGAGAGAGAGAGAGATTTAACAGGACACTATAAAAAAATTTAAATAAAGAAAACGAATGACCCTTAACCAAGATATGCTAAATAACTGATAAATACGAAAACCAAGAAAAACGAAGAAAATGTAGTACAGCAAGGACTATCTGGGATGCCCCACGAGATGAGCCTGGTTTAAAAGGTGTCTCAGGTGTCGATCCGAATCATGATCGTATTTCAATGGAAAAGAGGGATGCGAAGGGGGGGCGTTGGAGCTGCTGGAACGGGATGGAAGGGATGGAAGAGATCGAGTAAAGAGATCTAGGTGGAGGGGATGGATTTCCAGGAACCAGTCATGGATAAAATCCCCCTAAAGGGGATTCACGTGGGTCTCTCTCTCCCTCTCTCTCTCTCTACTCTGGCTCTCTCTGTCTAAAACTTTCCCGATTCTCTCTCTCTCTCTCTCTCTCTCTCTCTCTCTCTCTCTGTCTAAAACTTTCCCTCTTCTCTCTCTCTCTCTCTTCCTCTAACCTTCCTCCTTCTCTCTCTCTCTCTGCTGGGGGAAAGATACGTGTACTGATAAAGAGCTGATACTTATCTATTATCTACTGTCCTCAAATATTCTGAATGGTAATGTACGTAATTTCGTATTACGAGCAATAATCTTCTAATCTACTTATTACAAACATAAAATACACAATTCTGAACTAAAAAAATAAATAACTGCAGTTTGAATTACACTTCTATCGTCCAAAAAGATGACGATTATAAGATATTTATCAAGCATTTATTTCTGAAATTTCACCGACATTTCCTCACTTAAACAATGCAAAAACGATGATAAAACATTGACATTGAAATCGTAAACCATCAAAGGCCAGCATTTTCACATTTTGCTATATTTGATAGATTTAACTGCAGTCCGCCACTACTTTATCAAAACTTTGCATGCTGAAAGTTATTACCTGAAGAAAGTTTCGGAGACCGTGAACCAGTGGAGATGAAAATGAGAGAGAGAGAGAGAGAGAGAGAGAGAGAGAGAGAGAGAGAGAGAGAGAGATTCTTCCTTTGAGGGCAGCTGCAATCGCTTTACTGCCGCTGTAGGATTCCGGAAAGAAAGCAGCATCATCATCATCGTGGCTCTACGGGCCATGAAAACATCGAAGTGGTTTGGCCCATATGTTTACCGCCTCAGCACGTATAATGTTGAGGTAAAATTTTACACGGCAATATGATATTTATTCTCTATTCTTCGACTGAAAAAATGCATGATATACGATTAGTTAAATAACGTGAAGAAAAGAAACCACCGCACGTACAACTGAGAGTCGCAGGAAACAGTAAATGTCAAGAAGCTGACATAGCCTACTACTGATAAACTCCAATATGCTGGTACTCTAATTTTCTATACAGAGGTTTTCTCAAACGTTTCCACCTCACGCTGGACCGAACATTCGACATCTCTAGGGAGGGACGAAGGCGCTACCAACCACGCCACAAAGATAAAGCTTTTAGGAACACACCTACAATGCTTAATCACCTCCCGACCTGTGACCCAAGTGATAGCGTTTGATTCAAATGATCCTATCCGAGTAAATAGGCAAAGAAAGAAAACTGTTTTAAAATTCTCACAATAAAATACTGCAGCAGCTTACGATATTGCGATTCTGGGTAAACATCAGATACTGCACATATTTCCTTAAGAACACACACCTATATAAATGATCAGCAAAGACCTGCAAATCTGCCGAGATTTGTCAAACAACAACTAAAGAAACCTAACGCCCTTTTCCCACGGCTAAAATGCCCACATATTGCGTACTCGCTCTTTGATAGGATACATCTGTGAGCAATAATTCAGTGATGTGGAAATTTCTATGCCACGAAAAAAATACGTGAAAAAAACTTTTTGCCCTGTAAACAAACACCGCTAACATCCATCTTGAAAGGTTTCAGTGGAAGGCTGCTGTTGACAAATTAAAGTGGCCTCGTTCTGGCACCGGGTCCTTCTCCTATGGTAGCCAGTAACCCAACGAAGGGTGTGTCAACGGACGAGAGAAATCTGGCAGATCACAGTTTTCTTTATTGATGGGTATATAGTATATGGAACTCGTTTTCCTCTTCTTTGTTCCAAAAAGTCATGTTTGTCATCTTGAGCTTTTTTTTTTTTTAAGGGAAGGGACTGTATTGGGCATTTTTCCGGAAAAACGGTAATTTGCAGTTTAGATTATATCAGGTGCCCGTGCTCTTAAACCAATATTATTTTCTAAAAGCGATTTCTAGATTATTAAAACACTTAACAACCAATTTAAAACCCACAGTCTTACTAGAATATATAAAAAAAAGACATAAAATCTCCATAAAACCACTTCCAGAGCTCTAAACTGTTATTTATTCAATTTCCAGTCACCGATATTTCCAGCGCGCGTTATCTGTCAATCCTCCGTTTTACTGCGACACAGCCAAAAGGAATCCAAGAATTTCAAGTTTTAGAGTTCTGAGATACACAAAATAGCTAATCCTTTCACTCTAATTGTTCTTAATATCAAAGACAAGCCTGTGTGATGCTTCAGAACACCAAAACCCGAAACAAACAAGTAACAAATGCGCCGAAGTTTCTCCGTCGCAATCGAGTTTTCTGTACAGCGCATAATCAAGGCCACCGAAAATAGATCTATCTTTCGGTGGTCTCGGTATAATGCTGCATGAGCCGCGACCCGTGAAACTTTAACCACTTCCGGTGGTGGCCTATCCTATATCGTTGCCAGAAGCATGGTTATGGCTAACTTTAACCTTATTTAAATTAAACTACTGAGGCTAGAGGGCTGCAATTTGGAATGTTTGATGATTGGGTGTGAATGATCAACATACCAATTTGCAGCCCTCTAGCCTCAGTAGTTTTTAAGATCTGAGGGCGGACAGAAAAAAAGTTCGGACGGACAGACAAAGCCGACACAATAGTTTATTTTTTTACAGAAAGCAAAAACATGGCTGCCGAGAAGCATTCTTGCCCTGCGTCACTGAAATCACCTGATGGAATCATATTACTCGCAGCTATAAAATTCGCTTTATGGCCTCAACTCTGGATGAAGATAAGTGGAAAGCCATTAACTAGTTCCGGACCATTTCATGGAGGTGGGAAGGAAGGGGGTTAGGGCAGGGGAGGGGATTCTTCGAATATTTCCCTTTGGTCAAATGATATTGGGTTTCGTGTTCAACATGCTATAGTTTCAGACATCTGATAAGGGTGTAATCCTTCATCCTCTCTTCTTATTATCTCTCTCTCTCTCTCTCTCTCTCTCCCCCTCTCTCAGAGAGAGAGAGAGAGAGAGAGAGAGTCTCTCTCTCTCTCTTTCTGTTTAAAAATATCTGTGTGTGTGCGTGTGTGTGTGTGTGTGAGAGAGAGAGAGAGAGAGAGAGAGAGAGAGAGAGAGAGAGAGAGAGAGAGAGAGATTCCTTCTAAATATATCAGAGAGAGAGAGAGAGAGAGAGAGAGAGAGAGAGAGAGAGAGAGAGAGAGAGAGAGAGAGAGAGATTCCCTTTTGAATACATCTGAGAGAGAGAGAGAGAGAGAGAGAGAGATTCCCTTCTAAATATATCAGAGAGAGAGAGAGAGAGAGAGAGAGAGAGAGAGAGAGAGAGAGAGAGAGAGAGAGAGAGAGAGAGAGATTCCCTTCTAAATATATCTGAGAGAGAGAGAGAGAGAGAGAGAGATGACTATCTAATTCAAATGCCTTCCTTATACAGCATATCATGCATCTTGTTTCACATGCAGAAGCACACAGCGGCCACCTGCCGTGTCTCGCTGTACGCCGAGGCGTATATCAACAGGTATCTTACCAGGAAAAGACTAACAACCAAGAAACCAATGAGCCATGGGACAAAATTAACCTAAACGCACTTCCTGCAATTATAAGATGTATACGCTATATTTTTCGTGTGACGAAAACCCTTTTTCAAACGTCGAGTTAATTGGTTCCAGACTGCTTCTCCATGGTTGAAGCATTTAGCAATCACTGTTTAGTATATACGCAAGCTTTGAAAGGTTGACATTCCGATGTACGTAACCTGACAATTCAACGGCATTACTAACTACTGCTAATAATAATAATAATAATAATAATAATAATAATAATAATAATAATAATAATAATAATAAAAAAATACTCATAGTAGCATGCGTCTTAAAATGGAGAAAAAAATCCGCATTTATGTATATGTACAGATATTGAATGATGAATCTGTACAGATAGCTTTCGAGAATCTGCTCGATTGAAAAGGGAAATCGTACAGGTTTCCGAAAGCTATCTGTACAGATTTATCCTTAAATACATGTACATATACATAACTGTAGATTTGTTTCTCCAATAATAATAATAATAATAATAATAAATAATAATAATAATAATAATAATAATAATAATAATAATAATAATAATAACGTTCCTTCAAATACAGTAGCTGTCAAGGATTCCACTATACATTTTAAGTCTTAAGAATAAAAAAAAAAAAAACATAGAAATCTGAAACCTTTGTTACTGGACAATGGATTACATAGAATAATAAATCTGAGACCAATTTCTTAATATTCATGAAGAATATAGTACGTAAGGGCACCAATTATTCGGTACATCGAATGCTGCCCCAACATGAGTTTACATATTTTGAACTACAATAATATAATCTAGCAGGTGCAAGAATACATTTTAAACAAGGACAATTGAAATCGGGACATCATTTTCAATAACAAACTCCTGCCCCTCAAAATCTCCGGGTAACCTAAGCCGGATAAAAGCTTAACAAGAAACTTGACGGAATTGATGTCCCCTAAGAAGCAGACACATTACCACCTTGTGGTGTGATCGGTAGCATTCTTGTCTACCGAGCGAAAGGACCCATGTTCGACAACTGGGTGAGGTCACAGTCCCATTCAAACCCATGTGCTTCTATCGAAGTAGTGAATTATGTACATGATAGTTATAAAACTGGGATGGTCGCAACCAGACATAAGTACAGCAAACTAGTCTTCTAAAATGTTACTGAAAACGGGGACCTAAGATTGCAAACTGCTTAACTGGAAAAAAAATTAAATATATATATATATATATATATATATATATATATATATATATATATATATATATATATATATATATATATTTTTTCCAGTTATTTGCAATCTTAGGTCCCATATAACATTTTAGAAGACATATCCCAGTTTTATAACTATCATGTACATAATTCACTACTGATTTCACCCAGTTTATTCTGGTAAATGTGTCTGCTTTTAGGGACATCAATTCCGTCAAGTTCCTTGCTGCTTTTATCCGCTTAGGTTACCCGGAGGTTTTGAGGGGCAGGAGTATGTTATTGAAAATGATGTCCTGATTTCATTTATTCTACTACTATACTATACTAATCAGAACTACTCGAGAATGAAAAGATAAATATGCGCAGCAAGGAGGCAGCCATTACATAAACAAGCCTTAACAAAACATTAAAAAAAAAGACGCATTAAAAAGAGGCCAAACAAGTCTACCATCGTCATCCCAATCTGTTCTTCTTCTCAACCCACCCCCCACTGATGTTTACCAACCTCACAAGAACAAAAATCCCCAAGACAGCTTAAAAGGGCCTCTTGCGTGGTACGTGCGAACGGCGTTTGCATCCAAAAGACCCTTCGTACTCCGATTAAAGCAACAGTGGTAGTAGTAGTAGTAGTAGTATTGTGGGGGCACAGCCTTTGCAACCGCGCCTTTGCAAACACCTTCATTCTTCCTATTGTTTTCAAGTCTGCCTGGATTTAGGACGAGGTGACAAGAGGCTGGGAGAATGGATCCGCTGCATTCCCTCACAAAAGGAGGCATATCAAGTAGCTGGCATTTACATGGGCCTTTCATATCTTATCGTGGCTATGAGTCATCCTTCATTCTTCATTGCGAATGCATAGCTCATTCTATACGAAGGGTCGGCAGGAGAATGGGTGGAGGGTGGGGAGGTGGGGAGAGGAGGGGGAGGGGGAAGGGCAAAAACAGGGGCTTAAGGGGCGACCAGACATCGATGGTACGAATAAGGAGTGAAGGGAGATGTTCAAGATTTTGATGAAATTAGAATTATAAAATAGATATGGTTGTCTTGGGGGCAGAGAGAGAGAGAGAGAGAGAGAGAGAGAGAGAGAGAGAGAGAGAGAGAGAGAGAGAGAGAGAGAGAAATGATATTTTTCACATATATGGGTGTTTTACATTGTGTGTACTGCATGTGTGTGTGATTTGATCTGATTCGCTTTTATGAAATTTAGGCTGTCAGGCCAAGCACTGCGGTATTTTCGGCGATTCAACGCTAAGACACTGAAAAGAGGGAGTTGGAGTGGTTGGACAGCAAGATAGAGAGATCCAGAAAATAAAAGATCTAAAGGAGGAATTGGGAGAAAGACTACCCGCAGTCGCAGTAGGAAGTAATTGTTAAAGAGGTTGGACAGTAAGATTGAAGAAAATGTGTGTGTGTGTGTGTGTGTGTGTGTGTGTGTGAGAGAGAGAGAGAGAGAGAGAGAGAGAGAGAGAGAGAGAGAGAGAGAGAGAGAGAGAGAAGATGGAAGAAAGGATATTTGCATGAGAGAGAGAGAGAGAGAGAGTTGAGAGAGAGAGAGAGAGAGAGAGAAGAGAGAGAGAGAGAGAGAGAGAGAAGAAGTTGAACAGTAAGAAGGAAGAAAGGATGAACGTATGTGCGTATACGAGAGACAGAGAGAGAGAGAGAGAGAGAGAGAGAGAGAGAGAGAGAGAGAGAGAGAGAGAGAGAGAGAGGTTGAACATTAAGATGGGAGAAAGGATGTTTGAGAGAGAGAGAGAGAGAGAGAGAGAGAGAGAGAGAGAGAGAGAGAGAGAGAGAGAGAGAGAGAGAGAGAGAGAGAGTTGAACATTAAGATGGGAGAAAGGATGTTTGAGAGAGAGAGAGAGAGAGAGAGAGAGAGAGAGAGAGAGAGTTACTACCATTCTCCAAGAAAGAACACTACCTTGAAAACGAATCTCTCAAGGCAGACTCGAAGCCACTAAAAGAGGGATCGCATATACCCAAGGAACTCTCTCTCTCTCTCTCTCTCTCTCTCTCTCTCTCTCTCTCATCAGCACCTACAAAAATGGATGAGGCCATGTAACCATTTCTGCTTGGAGAAGGCCTCGTGCATATCAATGTGAGAAATAAAATGATGCAAATTTAAAAACGCGTGGTATTTGCATTAAAAGAAAAAATACAACTAATTCTTAAATTATCAAAAATAAAGGAGGTACATAATAAAAACAATCTTCAAAAGCCACAAAGCCAAGAGCAGACCGAACTTGACATGACCTTCACATATAAACGCCATTCCTGATTCACATTCAAGCATACTCGCTGCAAATCAAAATAAACAAACGAATATAATCACGTCAGCAAAAAGAATGCAATTACAAGAAAACCAAGTGCCTTCTCGGGCTCGCCTTTCCTTATATATATATCCGTCCTAATGGCCAAGCACCCAGCCGCCGCAAAACCCACATTTTCCTTCCTTAAAAGTTCCCAAGATATCATCTCGGTATGATCTCAGCCGCCCATTATTATCTGACTTATAAAGAACTCGCATTCCCGAGCCGGCAAAATCCGACGGAGCGATCGCGCAGCAGACGATTAGGAGCCAGTCATTTTGTTATGGATGGTTTTATCAATCAGGAGTTGTCTGTGATAGAATTTGGGTCACGCGAGGAACCCTCTCCTAATATTTAGGATTCTCGTGATTTTTTTTCTTTTTTGTCCCTTTTTTTTAACACCTGAGACTTTTTTTTTTCTTAAGGAGTGTTTAATGGGAGGTTGAGCAGGGGGGGGGGAGGAATAGGAGAGACGAGGAGACGAGAGGTAGGTTAGCAGTATTTTATTTTTTTGGTGGTACTTTAAGTAAACAAACTGCAATTAATTTCTCAGCAACAATAACAGATGCCACTATCCCTTTCTGTAAATAAAAGGGTTTAAGGATTTTAAACGAGAGAGAGAGAGAGAGAGAGAGAGAGAGAGAGAGAGAGAGAGAGAGAGAGAGAGAGAGAGAGAGAGAGAGAGAGAGGTGGGGTATTTCTCAGTAGATTTCTGCATAAAAAAATTTAAAAAGCGTCAATAAGGAGAGATCATATTCCAATTCTGTAAACAAAGTCAGTTTTCTTGAGAGAGAGAGAGAGAGAGAGAGAGAGAGAGAGAGAGAGAGAGAGAGAGAGAGAGAGAGAGAGAGAGAGAGAGAGAGAGAGAGAGGGGTTCTTAGTAGGTTTCTGAGCATAATGGCATAATAAAAATTTGCGTCAAAAGGAGATACCATACTCCATATCAGTAAACAATCAATTGCCTTATAGAGAGAGAGAGAGAGAGAGAGAGAGAGAGAGAGAGAGAGAGAGAGAGAGAGAGAGAGAGAGAGAGAGAGAGAGTTTGTATCTCTCAGTAGCTTTGACAAAAGAAACTTTTAAAAAGCTTCTATAAGGAATATTCTTTAGAGAGAGAGAGAGAGAGAGAGAGAGAGAGAGAGAGAGAGAGAGAGAGAGTATTTCTCAGTAGCTTTGACAAAAAGAAACTTTTAAAAAGCGTCTATAAGCAATATTCTTTTGAGAGAGAGAGAGAGAGAGAGAGAGAGAGAGAGAGAGAGAGAGAGAGAGAGAGAGAGAGAGAGAGAGTTTCTCAATAGCTCTGAGCAAAAAGAAACTTTGAAAAGCGTCTATAAGGAATATTCTTTTGAGAGAGAGAGAGAGAGAGAGAGAGAGAGAGAGAGAGAGAGAGAGAGAGAGAGAGAGAGAGTATTTCTCAATAGCTCTGAGCAAACAGAAACTTTTAAAAAGCGTCCATAAGCAATATTCTTTTGGGAGAGAGAGAGAGAGAGAGAGAGAGAGAGAGAGAGAGAGAGAGAGAGAGAGAGAGAGAGAGAGAGAGAGAGTGTGTGTATGTGTTTCTCAGTAGCTTTGAGCAAATATAAAAATTTAGAAAGCGTCTATAAGGAATATTCTTTTGAGAGAGAGAGAGAGAGAGAGAGAGAGAGAGAGAGAGAGAGAGAGAGAGAGAGAGAGAGAGAGAGAATCTCATTAGCTTTGAGCAAAAAGAAACTTTTAAAAAGCGTCTATACGGAGTATTCTTTTAGAAGAGAGAGAGAGAGAGAGAGAGAGAGAGAGAGAGAGAGAGAGAGAGAGAGAGAGAAACGATATGACTGATGAACTTGAATCAACTAGAGACTATAACGTGATAATTAAACATCAACTAACTTTTTAAAAACATCTATACGGAATATTCTTTTGAGAGAGAGAGAGAGAGAGAGAGAGAGAGAGAGAGAGAGAGAGAGAGAGAGAGAGAGAGAGAGAGAGACTATAACGTGATATTTAAACATCAACTAACTTTTAAAAAGCGTCTATACGGAATATTCTTTTGAGAGAGAGAGAGAGAGAGAGAGAGAGAGAGAGAGAGAGAGAGAGAGTGAGAGAGAGAGAGAGAGAGAGTGTATTTCTCAGTAGCTTTGAGCAAATAGAAAAATTGAGAAAGCGTCTATACGGAATATTCTTTTGAGAGAGAGAGAGAGAGAGAGAGAGAGAGAGAGAGAGAGAGAGAGAGAATGTGGCCCTATACATCTCCCTCTTCTTCTCTCCTATGGGGTCCAACCAACACCAACCACACCTCGCCAGCAAGGCTCCAGGGGGCTCGAGGAGAATGAGTCACTCAATGAGTAAATTGGTTCACTTCGTGGCCGAAAAGGATGTGAATGATGAGTAAAGGGAACTGACACGTGAGGAAAAAAAAAAAAAAAAATAAAAATAAAAGAGGGACGAAAGACGTTTTCGACGCCGTGATTTCTTTCGGGTGAGGTGGGAAATGGTGGGGGTGAGAGTTTGAAAAGCCGTACATGGGAATATACACTTAGTTACTGTCATTTAACAAATGCTGTTTGGGATTACAGTATGTCAGTAGTAGTGATGAACGTTTGACCGGGGAAATTCTAAAAAAGATAAATTATTATTTTATTTTGTTTTTCATATTTGTTTTTACTGTCCTGAAAAAAATTTCAAAATTATTTCTTTATTTTCATTTCTTATTTCAGTAATTTTTCTAGCACAGAAAATTGTACAAAAAATTATTACTTTATTTATTTTTTCATATTTGTTTTTACTGTCCTAAAAAATTAAAAATTATTTCTTTGTATTATTCATTTCGTTAATTTTTCTGGCCCAGAAAATTTTAAAAACTATTTCTTTACTTTATTTCTTTTCAGACCCAAGTTAAGGCTGTCTGGACTTAAGACATCCACAGGCCCAAAATCACAATCTGCTTCCAAAGTTAAAAACCAAACACCTATATTTATACCTATAAGAAAAAACAGTTTATAAAATACAATACATACGACTTCAGTTCACAAGTTTATTTTTTCAGTGGGATAATAAAAACTCCTTAATCAAAACTCGAGTCTACGCGAGTGGGTTCTCAAAGAGTATAAAGAGAGAGCCGTCGCTGCCCTTGGTAAATATGTACAAGAAAGATCCAGGTAGCCTTCTGGGACACTGGAACAACAGACGGTTTGGCAGTAATGAATCGACCTCAGTCACGGCTTCATGCCCTTTGGTTTTCACAAATAATGTTAAGCCTTCTATCAGGGGGCACTGTTTCATTGATTGTAAAAAATTTTAAAAAGGTGGTTACAAAGGTTCACAGTAACACCTGATATAACAGGAACGTTTTTAGTCGGTTTTCATAAATAATACTGCCCTGTCAATGTTTCTGCACTTCAAAAATTTTGGTTACGCAAAGGGCACTGATTCAAACGTTTTTAATCTTAAAAAATTTTTAAAAATTAATCTTAAAAAATTTTTAAAAAGATGGTTTGCAAAAACGTTTGAAAACACCTATAAAGGAAACGTTTTTAATTGGTTTTCAAAAATAATACTATACGTTTTAATCAGATGGTTATGCAAAGGTTTGTAAAAACACCTGATTTCAAAAATAATACTATACGTTTTATCAGGGGGCACTGTTTCATTAATCTTATGAAAAATTTTAAAAAGATGGTTACGCAAAGGTTTGTAAAAACACCTGATATAACGGAAACGTTTTTAATTGGTTTTCACAAATAATACTATACGTTTTATCAGGGACACTGTTTCATTAATCAAAAAAAAAAAAGATGGTTACGCAAAGGCCTGCATAAACACCTGATATAACGGGAACGTTTTTAATTGGCTTTTCACAAATAATACTATACGTTTATCAGGGAAACTGTTTCATTAATCATAAAAATAAAAAAAAAAGATGGTTACGCAAAGGTTTGCAGAAACACCTGATGTAAAGGGAACGTTTTTAACTGGTTTTTACAAATAAAACTAAACGTTTTATCAGAGGACACTGTTTCATTAACCATAAAAACAAAAAACAAAAAAAAAAAAAGATTACACAAAAGTTTGCAGTAACACCTAATACAACAGAAATGTTTTTAGTCGGTTTCACAAATAATACTCGTACGTTTATCAGGGAAACTCTTTCATTAATCGTACAAAAATGAAAAAAAATACTGATGTGGAAAGGTTTGCAGTAACACCTAATACAACAGGAACATTTTTAATCGGTTTTCACAATAACACTAAACGTTTTATTAGGGATCACTGTTTCATTAATCATGAAAAAAAATAAAAAAAAAGAGGGCGGCGCAAAGGCTTGCAGTAACACCTAGGAGCGTTTTTAATCAGGAGGGAAAAACTGATTTTATTTAAGAAAATGAAGAATGATATTTGGGAAATGCTACATAAGGTTCAGAACTTAAACAAGGCGGAGAGATGAATAGGTCATATTAATCAAAAAACATCTGAATATTGCAAGGTTCTCTAGCAACAGAGAAACACAGCTGAAAAATTATGCGCGATACTATTAGCTAAATTATCAACGTTTTGATGCTTTGCGCAGCGCTTGCCAGTCACTAACACGGCCTAAGAGAATATTCTTCTCCAGACCTAAGTCGCTAAATTTCTAAAGCCTCAATCCGAACATTCCGCAGATACTCTCCGCTTAATGGGCTGCATTGTTTGCTTCTCAAAACAAGCCAAGTGTTCAAAGGGCGCCATGCAACGGGAGTCCACCAACCGCCTTTCTCCGAGTGATATCCAGAAGGCTTCGTTTAACACTTGAAGACGTCCTCGAGAGTGCGACAGACGCCTACGACATTTTTTTTTTTTATAACGAGAACAATTCAGGTTAATTTCTTCTCGAGGTCTTGTTCTTATATTTAGCATCACGTCACGTCTTTTGCTCAATGACCTTTTCGCTTCTATTCAGGGCTGACTTATATAGCCCTCTGCAAGCCGTTTATAAAACTGTATCGGTTCGTATATGTGCGTATTCTTACGATAAATTATATTATATTTGTTATATACAATCTAATATGTGTGACAGACATGCGCATTACCTACTTTGCAATGACACACACACATATAAGTATATATATATATATATATATATATATATATATATATATATATATATATATATATATATATATATACACACATACATATATATGTATATGTATATATATCTGAGTCTATCACTAATTTTTCGCATGGAACGCTTAAACTTTCAAATGTAAAGACACAAATAGTCCATTAATACAGAATACATCATACATATATACATACACATATATATATATATATATATATATATATATATATATATATATATATACACACATATTATGAGCGTGTGTGTGTGTAGAGAGAGACTCTCTCTCTCTCTCTCTCTCTCTCTCTCTCTCTCTCTCTCTCTCTCTCTCCCCACACACACACACACATACATATATATATTCCCGTCCAGAAATATGAAACTCATTTTCACTGTATATCTTAAGAGACGACTTTGTCACAGTTCACAGATAAGAATAAGAGATGACACCGACGAATCAACAGTGGTGTGGAATCTCAGTTGTCACAATATTTGTCTTTAACCATCTCCTGACTTCTCCGCGACTTACTAAATAACGAAGCACCATTTATATATATTTAATACCAGATTATTCCGTCTCTGGAGGGTATGCAAAAGTAGCGTAAGAAATGGCTTTGATCTATGTATCAACGTGCATGCCCATTTGATAGGAGTACAGTACTGTCCTGTCCCTTTTTGTGTGTATATATATGTATATGTATATATATATATATATATATATATATATATATATATATATATATATATATATATATATATATATATATATATATATATATAGAGCATTAGGCTACAATCGTCCTTTAATTTCCAATTCGCTCTAATATAAATAATAATATATTTTCATATATGTCACCCGAAGGGGAATTTTTAGTTGATAATAAGTTCGTCGTCTCGTGGGCTCGAACCACGGAAGACAAGAACTCAGGACTACAGTGACGCGATTGAAAATATACTGTATTTCTGAGTTCTGTAGAGCGAATTGGATATTAAAGACGCGTTTTATCAACTTAATGTATGTATATGAATCATATATGATGTGATAAAAATTCATTGGATATATATATATATTTGTATATATATATATATATATCATGATGTGATAAAATATTCATATATATATATATATGTATATATATATATATATATATATATATATATATATATATATATATATATATATATATATCTTCTTTATATATATATATATATATATATATATATATATATATATATATATATATATATATATATATATCATTAATCAATGCCAATGTAATTTAATTAGAACAACGGTGATCACATGTACAGGGAAAGAAAGGCATGAAGAATTTCCGTGCCCAGTAGCAAAATACCTGATCACCCACAAAATATATCACAGATGAAAGGGGGCAACCAACGCAATTACTGACTACCCATGACCTTGTTTAACTCTTCTGACCTGTGGGCTTCTCAGTGAGGTGTTTCTCATGATCGTTCAACTCAAATAAATTTTAATATTTTTGTTCTCTATTTCATGACAAGTTTTGTGGTCTTACAATGATTCATATTTATGTATATTTTGCAACTGAAAACTAATCGCTTATACTAACGTTGACTTTCCGAGGAAATTATGATACCAAGAAATAAATATTAATTAAAGTCCATAAAAAATATTTTTAATCATAAGTAAAAATCGTCTTAATTTTATCATGCCCTAAAATTCAGTTTATCTTTACCAGCTCTTAACAATGGCGTGCGCTTTTATACACCTGTTCTTAACATTTCCAAGCTTTCAACGGCACAACCAAGTTACCTTAGATCCCTCTACTATCAATATTCATTTCCTTTTAATCAAATCTTCCCTCGTGCCTTACAACTCTTCCACTTCAGCAAAAGTCTAGTTTTACCAGAATACCTTGACTCATTTCACTTTCTAATATAGGGAGCTTATAAGACCAGTGCGTAGATGGGGGAAAAAAAAAATTCCGTCTTCGACATGCAAAGTAAAGTGCCGTCGTAAAAATGTCACAGACAGCATTACTTTGGCATGCTGGTTTGACCTTGAACACGCAAGCATTTGCAAATAGAGAGGTTCCAATCTCTATTCACTTTACGATTTTAAAAGGTTACATGTAATTGTAATTTGGCGGAAGGATTCAGCATATTGTCACTGCCAAATCAATCGTCGAATTTCCTTATAAGTGGAAGTTTTACTTCACAATTTACATATTTTCCTAAGACGAATTAAAATCTCTCCAATATAAAAATGCCATTAATAGCAGTAGTATCTAAAATTCCTGAAGGTAAAATATTTCTTATTGATTAAGGAAGAAAATTTAATTGCGAATGCATTAGTAGTTTGCCTGATAAACTATTTTCCTTTTAGAACAATAAGAGTCTTAAAAGGTACACACAAAATAAAGTCGATAAAGAAAACTTGGAATATAATCACCGCACAGTAATCACAAAAGCTCTAAAACTCGCCCCCCCCAGTTTGTTTGTTCCTCAAACTTAAAATGTCGCTTCATAATTTGCATTCAAATTGGCCAAACCCTCACAAGACTTTCAGAGAGAGAGAGAGAGAGAGAGAGAGAGAGAGAGAGAGAGAGAGAGAGAGAGAATGTCTGATGTTGACCATCGTAAAAATATTATTTCATCTTCGCCAATAACTGAAACCACGTAAACAAAGAAATAACTAATAAAAGAAATAACTAATAAAAGCCAAGTCGTTAAATAACTAGACCTCATATGATGACACCTAAAGATACAGAAATCCGAAAATGCATTACATCCTAGTGACCATCTTTAACCTTAACTTTAATAAAACGGTCAACTTCTGATGCTTTCAAAAACCTTATAAATATAATCAGGGAATAATACAGTACATTCATAAATTAGCCAACATCGGCGACAAAGTCTAAATTAACAATGACTGTCAGCACTACACCTCATGGATGCCATATCAGTTTAGGAATGGAATGGAATACAGAGTTTAGGCCGAAGGCCAAGCACTGGGACCTATGAGGTCATTCAGCGCTGGAGAGGAAATTGAGAATAGGTAGGTTTGAAAGGTGTAACAGGAGGAAAACTTCGCAGTTACAATGTGAAATAATTGTTAGGAGAGAGTGGATAATTAGATGGAAGAAAGAGAATATGAATGGAGGTACAGTAAAAGGAATGAAAGGGGTGCAGCGGCCGAAGGGACGCTTCAAAGAATTTTTAAGAAACGCCTACAGTGCACCCCGTGAGGTGCACTTATAAATGTATACATTAAGAGCCGGACTTTGTACTGAAATGCACATTGATTTTTGAGTCGCCAAATGACTGTACGACCCCTGCATATTAGTTTAATACCTATAACTACTGAACAAAAGACGCCGCAGTGGCACCTAAAAAACCGAACATCTATAATCTGTAAACAGCTGATTGCTGTGTGACCTCAAAAGGGCTAAATGTCTGTAACTCCCCAAAAATTATCTGGTGATGCCTTAAAACCCTGACGCACCAGAACACTAATACTTATAATTAAATTGTATATAATTAACTGGCATCAAAGGATAAGTATATATAATTCTTGTATAAATAAAAGGTCCTAGTAAGTAGCCAAAATTCTATTATCCATAATTGCTATGCAAGTAATGTGAAAATGTTTTAAGGCCAGGAATGTTACTCTATAATCTCTTTCTGGCCTGCTGGCCTTCAAGAATTCATTCTTGTTTATCAGTTCTCTATTACTTCTGCAGAGAACTAACTAACTAAAAAAAAAAAAAAAAAAAAAAAAAAATACGCAGAAGTTTCTTCGGCGCAATCGAGTTTTTTGTACATCTGCTACAGCGCATAATTAAGGCCACCGGAAACAGATCTATCTTTCGGTGGTCTCGGTATAATGCTGTATGAGCCACGGCCCATGAATCTATAACCACAGCCCGCTGGTCCCCTGTCCTATATCATTGCCAGACACACCATTATGGCTAACTTTAACCTTAAAAAAATAAAAACTACTGAGGCTAGAGGGCTGCAATTTGGCAAGTTTGATGACTGGAGGGTGGATGATCAACATATCAATTTGCAGCCCTCTAGCCTTAGTAGTTTTTAAGATGTGAGGGCGAACAGAAAAAACTGCGGATGGACAGACAAAGCCGGCACAATAGTTTTCTTTTACAGGAAACTAAAAATGAGGCCCAGTTTGAAACACTTGTAACCTGCCACAATATACCACGCCACGACCTTCAAGTAACAAAAAAAAAGGTTTAAAAAGGATGACTTCTTATGAAGACGTAAGTTGAGTCAAACAAATCGTGAAAATAGAGACTATACACTACATCTTCAACTGACCATCGCTTTTGCTAGCAGGTGAATAGGAATGGAACAGAATGGAATATAGAGTTTAGGCCAAAGACCAAGCACTGGGACCTATGAGGTCATTCAGCGCTGGAAAGGAAATTGACAGGAAAAGTTTTGAAAGGTGTAACCGGAGGAAAACATCGCAGTTGCACTTTGGAATAATTGTTAGGAGAGGGTGGATAGCAACATGGAAGAAAGAGAATATGAACGGAGGTAGGGTAAAAGGCGTGAAAGGGGTTGCAGCTAGAGGCCGAAGGCACGCTGCAAGGAACCTTTAGTAATGCCTACAGTGCCCCCGTGAGGTGCACTGACGCCACTGACCCCCTACAGGGAGTAGGTGAATGGGGCAAGTTAAATAAACTCGATTTTCATCGACCTGACCAACTTCCCCATCAAATAATGCAACAAAAAATGATTGGATAACCCTGACGATTCTTCTTACGCGAATTCTGGTAAATAACTTCTACAAATGCTTTAATTTAGAGTATGAAATATAATTATCAATTTATGATGATTATAGGCTATATGCAAGTATAAAATAATGTTCAGTATATTTTGGCAACGAATTATGCTAAAAGTAACGTGCGAGTAAAATCTTGTCGGTAATGAACTGCTACAGTTTGCAGAATTTCACACACAAAAACTGTTGTAACTATTATAATCAAACGTCATGAGTAAAAAGCCACAATAATGTAAATGACCGCTATATTCACGCCGAAATATCGTTCGATGGTTTCCTGGACTGTCACAAAATTTTTTTCCAATTTGTCTTTTTAAGAAAAACAAGTATTTTTATTCAGCTGGCTGAAGAGGACCGTTGTGCAAATAGTTGAAGGCTTTCCCTTTCTTTTAAATCCTTGTTTGTATTTTGAAAATACATTTTCTCATTTACATTATCGTGGCTTTTTACTCATTATCTTTCTTCGTTGGGGGAGCGGGTTCCGGTCTCAGCTACCACTCTGTTGGCCGCGAGTTGTAAGAATTTTTTCTGATAAATTCATTTCATAACGTTTCGGATTCACAATTTGTACCGTTATAACCAATTGGTTCTTAGCCACGTAAAATAAATCTAATCCCCTTCGGGCCATCTCCTAGGTCTAATCAGCTCAGTGGTCTGCAAAC
>NC_089791.1:23590887-23670887 GCF_040412425.1 Macrobrachium rosenbergii | reverse complement strand
AATTTCATGTGAGAGTCATTTAACTTTTTGAAATACCGAAGACGTTTATCCTAAGATTACTTGTAATTTAAAGTGGTAATTCATTTTAATTTTTAGAGGTCATAAAAGTTTGGTCATTACAAAATTGTAACCTTAAGTGGGAACTTTTGCATTTTTGAAATATATACAAGTTTATTTACGAAAATTTGTATTTATAAGTGATAACTGTTTACAATTTTTGAAACACCATAACGATTAGTTGTGGAGAACTTATTTCTTGGTAATTCGTTCTAAGCAACATCACCGAAAACGTTTAATTACCGGTGAATCTTTTGAGTGAATTTTTCATAAATGAAAATTTCTTTTTAGTTATGGACTACCGACAGGTCAACGTCGACTCATTACAAAATTATATCCCCTTCGAAATGACAAATTAAAGCGAGCATGATTTTAACAGTGATAAATCCTCGTAAACGTTTTACTCACCTGATATCTGCAACGTTGCCTGAAGTTTTTTTTTAGACAACAACACAAACGTTTACGAGATGAAATGTTTTTCTTAATAGTTAATAGTAAAAAAAAAAAACATGCAAACTAAGTACTCACCGCAAAATTGTTGTCGCACTGCACCTTGGCCAGGTCGGGGGTGTTGTATATCTTGAGCTCCTGGAGGGCGCCCTGGAGGAGATACAACCACAGTTGGGTCACTACCACCCCCCATGCCTTGTGCACCAACCACATCATCATGGCTGCAAACCCACCACCACGCCCTTCTCACGCCCAAGAAAGCACAGACGCACAAAAGACACACACACACTAATCACTGCAAAACGAATTCTCACGCGGGGTAGAACTCCCTCTTTTAGAATTCTCGCTTCTCCTCCAGTGTTAAAACGGCAAATAAAATAATCTGTTGCTAATTATTATTCAGTGTTTGCTGGGACATGGTAACATATCCCTTCTCATGCCGAAAATGCCAATATTTCCATCAAGATTCAAATCAAATAGTTACAACCGTATTTTCCTTTCAGGGAGAAAGAAGGCAGTTTTACGTCGCGGTACTTGAGAGAGTCCTGGGTTCGAGATCATTTAATTTACTGGCTGAGAAGTGTAACATTTTATTCTCCGTAATTTATAATGAAATAGGAAAAACTACAGCATATCCTCCATGGACCAAACATCAAAGGCGACCGACAACTCGCGTGGAACACTGGGCCTCTCGAGAAACTTTGAACCAACAATCAATTTGCTTTTGACTAATCACCAACTTCATTCATGTAACTTTTTTAAGTGTTCGTGCGGCCAAATTCTTAGAGCTTTAGTGAACATGGCACCCCTCTGAATGAGATCCTGAAGGACTATTGAAAAGCAAGCACAAGGCACAAGTATAAGGCACAGAAGAGAGGAAAGAGGATCTTAGCGGCCTGGCCTTTTTAGATATCTTGAGAGGGACGCTGTACGACCTCCCTCATCCGCTGCCACCAGCCAACTGAGCTTTTCTGTGACGGTCTGTCTCATGTTATTCAGTCAACTCTTCTCTTAGGCCACGAACGGATTGGCTCGTAAAACGTACCATGCCACTTACGCGTTAGTTTTTTTATTTTTATCGTCAGTAATGCTCAACAATTGCTCTTATTATTAACAAATTACGGAAGAAAAAAGAAAAGGAGAATACTCAAGTGAAGATAATAACGAAAGCTACAAAAACAACGAGTATAACTAGTGTGAAAAACGACGGATTTAGCAATTTCGTCCTTCTAAATATGCTGTTCACATTCTCCAGTTTTTTTTTCTTTTGTACCCAAAACAAAAACGATTAATTTGAAATTTACCGCATGTATTTACGACACCTTTTTTTTTATTTTTCATAACTCTAACTCTCCCAATTACTAATATATTATATTCACCAAAAAAAGGATAATGAAGTTAAAAAAAAAAATAATTATGCTTTGATCAAAAATTAGTGTTGGTACTCTTTTTAACGTTATTAAAGAGGTTGTGCTAATTTCTAATAGTTTTCTTCTTACAACGTATCACAATCGCATTCAAATTGAAGTTCATGAAAGAGAAACGTATGATTTCTTACCATTAATTTTCAAGTAAGAAACATTAATTTAAAAATCTATTCATTTTTAGTTTTCTGTAAAAGAAAACTATTGTGCTGGCTTTGTTCGTCCGTCCGCACTTTTTTCTGTCCACACTTTTTCTGTCCGCCCTCAGACTTAAAAACTACTGAGGCTAGAGGGCTGCAAATTGGTATGTTGATAATTCACCCTCAGATCATCAAACATATCAAATTACAGCCTTCTAGCCTTAGTAGTTTTTATTTTATTTAAGGTTAAAGTTAGCCATAATTGTGCGTCTGGCAACGATATAGGACAAGCCACCACCGGGCCGTGGTTAAAGTTTAATGAGCCGAGGCTCATACAGCTTTATACCGAGACCACCGAAAGATAGAACTATTTTCGGTGGCCTTGGTTACACGCTGTAGCGGCTGTACAGAAAACTCGATTGCGCCGAAGAAACTTGGGCGCATTATTTACTTGTTACATTCTGTGAACGAATCTCTCTCAGCTCTCGCAACAAAACAGGAAGTATATTAGAAATATGAAGAAATGGAAAACATATGGGGTACCACGGTAATGATCACATTAGTTAGGGTGCCATTACTAAAAGAAGGATTGAGAATCACTGCCTTATTCACTGAATGCACTGCTATTCGCCTGCTGAACTAAGGACTACAGATAACCATTTTTTTTTTCAAGGTGTCACCAGAGATGCAAAACATAATTAAATCTTTGATTTGAAAGGTAACCGATTTTCCTTATAGAAAGTGATTCCCAAGAAAAAAAAAAAGGAAAAAATGCGCCGAAGTATCTTCGGGGCAATCGAGTTTTCTGTACAGCCGCTACAGCGTATAATCAAGGCCACCGAAAATAGATCTATCCACCGGTGGTCTCGTATAATGCTGTATTAGCCGCGGCCCATTAAACTTTAACCGCGGCCCGGCGGTGGCCTATCCTATATCATTGCCAGAAGCGCTATTATGACTAACTTTAACCTTAAATAAAATTTAAAAAAATATTGAGGCTAGAGGGCTGCAATTTGGTATGTTTGATGATTGGAGGGTGGATGATCAACATAGCAATTTGCAGCCCTCTAGCCTCAGTAGTTTTTAAGATCTGAGGGCGGACAGAAAAAGTGCGGAAAGAAAAAAGTGCGGACGGAAGACAAAGCCGGCACAATAGTTTTCTTTTACAGAAAACTAACAAGAGAAGGTCATTGCCACTTTCTTTCAGCCGCTGAACCAAAAATGAAACCCCAGAACGCAAAACTTTCCGAAAATCAGGCGCGTCATGTACCTACACAGAGGGTTCAAGTTTACTAATTATGATGTTAAATATTTCATATACAAACAACAGTAATTCGTGTTAATATCTACCACTCTTTTGAATTTAATCTATTTCAACACATGAGGGTTGCGGTTTAGACCTCTTTTGGAGGGAGTATGGCTAGTTTAACCCATAATAATCAATTGTACAAAAATGATGAAAATAATAATTCACTCTACTTTGAATATTTTGAAACCTATTGGATTTTTCAAATGCTTGCGTCTATTTCTATAGTTTTGTTGTTCGTATTCTACCTCTTTTTATACTTTCTTTCTAATGAAGGAACCTCAGTAAACTTTACAAGTAGCACTAGAGAGAAAGAGGGAGACAAAGAAGCAACGAGGAAGACTTGTTTTTGGCCAATATACAGCATAAATATTTCTGTTCTCCATGCTCATTAAGTTTAATGAGTTCGCCATAGGCATAAGCTGGCAACGCGCTCTCTCTCTCTCTCTCTCTCTCTCTCTCTCTCTCTCTCTCTCTCGAGCAAAAGAAGCTGCCGAAGGCGACTTCCTTTTCGAGATCAGATCTCCACCGTACGTTACCACCTCCAATTTCTTCTCGCTCCATATACAGTTCCCGAGATTACATTCCGCAGCAATTACGCCCCAAAAATATTGACTCGGTTCCAGCATCCGTAAACCATCTTCAAATGGCATTTTCTAATAGTAATTTTGGTAAGGGTCCTTTGAAAATTTACATCTCAATGACGCGCATCTTCTCCACTGAGCGGAACGAACAATTATCGAAACCAATGTAAGATATATGGGTAAAATGTATGGACTGTTCGTGACTATCGAAGTCTCCGTACGGCAATGAAAAGTCTATGGATGTTATGTGAATTTATATATATATATATATATATATATATATATATATATATATATATATATATATATATATATATATATATACTATGGAAGCAACCATATTTCATTTATTTATGTATATGTATATATATAGTATATATATATATGTGTGTTTGTATGTATATGTATATATACACACACACACACATATATATATATACATATATATACATATATATATATATATATATATATATATATGCCGAGAGTGATTAAGTATAATTCTTTACAGGTAATTCTAAGACCTCAGGGTTATCTACAAGTCCCAGGAATGTTTCAATTACTGCTAAGTAATCAACGGCAGACGTGCAATTAAGAACCACAGTTCTCATTCTAATTTTCCCTGTGGAATGAGATCCCCAGCCAGGATAAACATAAGTAAAAACCACTGTAGACAAATATAGATGCCCAAATCAAACTACATGAATGCAATAAAAGTTTGTGTTAATAATTTATGAAGAAAAGATAAATCGATGTTAATTTTAATGCGCTTTCATGATTCTGGAAAAAAAAGTTAAGTATATCTTAGTTTAACAAGACCACTGAGCTGATTAACAGCTCTCCTAGGGCTGGCCCGAAGGATTAGACTTATTTTACGTGGCTGAGAACCAATTGGTTACCTAGCAACGGGACCTACGGCTTATTGTGGAATCCGAACCACATTATACCGAGAAATGAATTTCTATCACCAGAAATAAATTCCTCTAATTCTCCATTGGCCGGCCAGAGACTCGAACTCGGGCCTAGCAGAGTGCTAGTCGAGAAGTCTACCGACTCGTCCAACGAGGAACTTATGATTCTGGAAATACGGCGAATGGAAGAGAATCCCACATCCAGAGAGTGAAGGTTGACTCTTGAGTTCGTGAGTCCCGCAGTATCTTTGTAACTGCTCCAAGTAAGATATAAGCAGGCTATGGGAGCGTACTTAACTACACTGCCCTAAAATGGAAAACTGCAGAATCTGCAAAATTTTCGAAATTGAGATATGCCGCCTATTGGGCTCATGAAACACTTAACACACAAGTTACTGCAGTTTCAGAATGATTCTTCAGTGCTTTATTTAGGGGGTCCCATTTGCAGTATCTGCAAAATCAGTAGCAAGGCAAGGAAAAACTGCAGTATCTACCATTTTTCTCAGTTTTGTATTTTTGCAGATACTGCAGTCTTCTATTTCAAGGCAGTACAGTAATCTAATGAACAATGTAAATCTAAGCTAAAGAGACATTGAAAGGACAGCCAAGTCCATCACTTAACTCAGCACTGTTTGACCAACTTGCGCGAAATAAACATACATATTTAACATGACAACTTTAAACATGAACTAGTACATTATTACAAATCATGTTATCTGTGCAAATCAAAATCTAAAGAAAGACGAGAAGTCGTAACAATATTTATGTAGCATCAAATAACATAAAAGTCAGTGGTAGAATGGAATGGAATATAAAATTTAGGCTAAGGGCCAAGCGTTGGGACCTATAAGGTCATTCGGCACTGAAAGGGAAATTGAGAGCAAAGAGGATTAAATGGCTTAACGGGTGGAAAACCTCGAAGTTTGCACTCTGAAAAAATTGTTAGCAGAGAGGGTAAAGTAAAGTAAGATGGAAGAAAGAGAATATGAACGGAGGAACAGTAATAGGAATGACAGGGGCTGGAGCTAGGGTCCGAAAGGACCCTGCAAAGAACCTTAGGTAATGCTTACAGTGCACCATGTGAGATGCACTGACGGCATTACCCCCTACGGGATTCAGTGGAAGAGAAAAATATACAAATTTCTGGGTTAAGTAAGGAAAACAGCACTTCCTTGCTGAAGGAGAACTTGTTTCTCATCCTCCAGGTACCAGACTTGAGGCCATATCTCACCATCCATACTGACGCGACAGCTTATTTTTTCATTACATCAATCCATCAACTTCGCAGTGGGAAGGACTGACTGATTGGACGATTTGAAAAAAAAATTACTGACGTCAAAATGACAAAGGTCATCGGCGTCGCCGTCGGGAAGGAAGAGAAACGCTTTTTCAAGTACAGCGACTAGGCATTATGTGATAAGAGCCCGTAATCAGTAAAAAGTGGCTGCCATGAAATGTCTTTTGTTGCTAAGGTATTCTCGATGATAAACAAGTAAAAAATACGCCGAGGTTTCTTCGGCGCAGTCGAGTTTTCTGTACATCGTATAATCAAGGCCACTGAAAATAGATCCATCTTTAGGTGGTCTCAGCTGTATGAGCCGCGTCCTATGAAACTTTAACCACGGCCTGGTGGTGGCCTGGCCTATATCGTTACCATGGGGAACGATTATGGCTGAATTTAACCTTAAATAAAATTAAAAACTACTTAGGCTAGAGGGCTGCAATTTGGTAAGTTTGATGATTGGAGGGTGGATGATCAACACACCAATTTGCAGCCCTCTAGCCTCAGTAGTTTTTGAGATCTGAGGGCGGACAGAAAAAGTGCGGACGGACAGACAAAGCCGGCACAATAGTTTTCCTTTCAGAAAACTAAAAGGATACAGTACAGCTGGCTAAAATACTAATCTTTTACTTTATATTATTCTGTTATTCGTATTGAAGCCTCGGCAGAAAAAACATTCGAGTGAATAAATCGAAAATATTAAACCTTAAGACGCTAAATAATAATAAAATAATAATAATAATAATAATAATAATAATATAACCACCACCACCACAACAGCACCGTAAATGATAATAAGCATAACAACTGGAAACTGAGATCTAGTTATTGAAAAATCACAGACGATTAGAGATGAAAGCTGAAGATAATATAACGACATAAAAAAGTAATAAACGAATAACGAGGAAGGGGAGAGAAGACGGTAGAAGTGGAAATGGCATACGAGGAGGAGGATGGATACCAAGAGGATGAGAGAGAGAGAGAGAGAGAGAGAGAGAGAGAGAGAGAGAGAGAGAGAGAGAGAGAGAGACAAAGGGAAGATGGAGAGAGAGAGAGAGAGAGAGAGAGAGAGAGAGAGAGAGAGAGAGAGAGAGAGAGAGAGAGAGAGAGAGAGGCACTGAAGTATGGAGAGCAAGAGGTAAGGAAGGAAACAGAGAGAGAGAGAGAGAGAGAGAGAGAGAGAGAGAGAGAGAGAGAGAGAGAGAGAGCACTGAAGGATGGAGAGCAAGAGGTGGAAGGAAAGAGAGAGAGAGAGAGAGAGAGAGAGAGAGAGAGAGAGAGAGAGAGAGAGAGAGGTGGGGGCACGGAAGGAAGATGGGGAGCAAGAGGTAAGAGAGAGAGAGAGAGAGAGAGAGAGAGAGAGAGAGAGAGAGAGAGAGAGAGAGGTGGGGACACGGAAGGAAGATGGAGAGCAAGAGGTAGGGAGAGAGAGAGAGAGAGAGAGAGAGAGAGAGAGAGAGAGAGAGAGAGAGAGAGAGTCAAAACAGTGGAGGAGGTGGTGGGGGGTGGCGTGGCCCTGGCACGATCTCCAATTGCCACCTGTTGAACTTGGTATATTTACACAAGATAAACGCCCCGAAGGGCCCCCAATACCAGATTACATATTACACCTCTGGTCATATCAGCTGGCTAATCTCATTATGCCATAACCGCTCTTTTGCTCCATCTCGGCCAAAGGCTGAGTCTTGATTTACAGCCTTAAAAGTGCGGATTTATAGACGGATCTCTTTTCTCTGTACTTTGATATTTGATTTCATTTCTTCTTTTTTTTAGTCTATTTCTTCTCTCTGCTTTCCGGTGCTTAAGTGACAATAAATCATTCTTCATTTTGCTCTCTCTCTCTCTCTCTCTCTCTCTCTCTCTCTCTCATGAAATCATAATTCATTCTCTCTCTCTCTATCATACCTGCATACCTATACCTCAGACAAATAAACACCGTTCCTTATTAACTTGTTCCATCGTCCCATTCGTATATTTTGGAGTTTGTTTTTAACTTCTCCCTTCCATACACCTTTAAATCCCACACTTGACTCGGTCGGTGAGGTCATCTGTTATAACAAAAGATTAAACCAGTTTCTTAATAAGTTCTAGTGAAATGTTAATGTAAACTTCCCTTTTAACAATGAAATTTTTTTTTATAAATGCAACGAAAATTACGACCATAATAAAACAAGTAAAAATGTGCCGAAGTTTCTTCGGCACAATCGAGTTTTCTGTACAGCCGCTACAGCGTATAATCAAGGACACAAAAAATAGATCTATTTTTCGGTGGTCTCGGTGTACTGCTGTATGAGCCGCGGCCCATGAAACTTTAGCCACTGGCCGGTGGTGGCCTATCCTATATCGTTATGGCTAACTTTCACCTTAAATAAGATAAAAACTACTGAGGCTAGAGTGCTGCAATTTGGTATGTTTGATGATTGGAGGATGGATGATCAAAATACCAATTTGCAACCCTCTAGCCTCAGTAGTTTTTAAGATCTGAGGGCAGACAGAAAAAAGTGCGGACAGAATAAAGTGCGGACGGACAGACAAAGCCGGCACAATAGTTTTCTTTTACAGAAAACTAAAAGGATGACTTATCATGAAAACAAAATCCAAAATACACATCAGAATCAGGTCCTGTAAACATTTTTTAAAAACAGGACCTATTACTTATCCATTCACAGCCTAATTCAATATGCCCATTATCTTCTGAGCTAAATGTTCCTTCATTTTTAAGCTCAAGTCCTTAAAGAAAGCTGCTGGATTGATGAACTGAACTCATTAGGTATTGAAATACCAACCTTCAAAAAAAAAAAAAGTAAGAACAGAGGCCTCATATAAACAAGAATTTTTCGGGAGCAGATACGCATGAAATTAAGCTACAAAAGGTAGTTTCTACGAATAACCTACAGTTTAACAAACTGTCAAGTGTGGGGTATGTTCAAAATATTGAATTTTAAATTTTCAGACATTTCTATATATCGACAGGTGTTTCTATGTATCATACGCGTCCCTCACCAAAAACTGGCGGCCCGCACAGAAAAAAATTAAACCTGTGATTTAGAGCATCGACAAGTTTTCATAAACACTCTCTGACACACACACGAGACGATAAATTGAGATAAAGTATGAAAAGAAAAAATTATCAAGACATGCGCACGCCTCTAAACTCCATCGCCACTCGGGAAAAAAATCAATGAAAAAAATAAGGTCTACCATAAAAGCACCCACGAGAGGTTATCCATTTTTCTCACGCCACCAAAGCGTCACGATTTTCAATAACGCTCTCGATAAAATTCGCAGCGTTACCTTATCGGCTCGGTCGGACGTATACACGCCGCGTGAAATACAAAGCTAGTGGGCCTTATACGGCAGAAATAATTCCTTTACCTCCCGCAGGGTAATTGGACATCAAAACGATTAAAGGGTCAAGTATCACAGATGGTCAGTTTTGTGGGAAGTGAGAAAGAGAGCGAGAGAACAGAGCACGCTGTATTTTAAAGCAGAATACTTTTTACCTTTTAGAGAGTGGAAGAAATACAGAGCATTTAAAGAGACGCCTGATAATTTTCTTAGAATTATGATAACAAAACTGAGAGAAACAATGAAGTGGGATAGGATTAAATTTCGGTCATTTATATGGTCTCCTTTCGGATGATACGAATCTTTTACAGACGAAGCCTACGCCCCTTCCTAATTGAGATTTGGGATCCGAGTTCTTAAATCTCCGACCCACCTTAAATGAAAGCAGCGTGGAATCTTGCTGCTCGACTTTGTATAGAAGATGGAGACTGAAGGAGACTCATTAGGAAAGCCACACCCCATTAAGTGGCAAGCAGCTTCTTGTCCCCTTTAGACTGACATCCAAATAAAAGATTTTGTAGTGCGGAACAAAATACTTTAAGAAATACGAAAGTAGACGATAGGCCAAAGGGCATTATTCATTTGCCCTATTCGCAGTATCGTGATATCACATGCTTACTTAATGGCTGCATAAACATATGACAGGACCTCAGATATCTGCAACATAGAGCCGGCCGTGTACTCTTACTCACACAGAGAAGCAAGCACTCAAGTGTGCGGAAGAAACGTGAGACTGTACTTCAGGTAAGTGCTCCCATGAAATTTGGAGACCTGCTGGTGCCTCTACCGGGAAACCCAATATCCTTCAATTTACAATTAAGAAAAATGGATAAAAAAAAAAAAACTTCAAGAGATACGGACACCTATTAGTTTTAAGCAAAGCTATGCAGGTTATGGTAGCAGTCCTCCCGATTGCACAGTTCAGAGTCAAATAACCACTGAACTGAGATATAGGCCTTAGAGTAGTACTCAGACGATTTGCAATTCTGGCACAGTAATGCTGGAAAAGGACTTTAAAACCACAAAGTTTTTTTTTTTTTTGATACATATTAGATATGATAGTATCATAAACACCATTCCCATTAAAAGTGGTTTGTTCCAGAAGTTGCTACACTTCCTGTGCTAAGCAAATAACAAGGGATGAGGTTGCTCGCCTCACGGCCCTGTACCTTCGCCTCCACTTACCAAAGTCGACACACATACATACATGCATGCACACACATTTATATATATATATATATATATATATATATATATATATATATATATATATATATATATATATATATATATATAGTATATATGCATATATATGTATGTATGTATAGTATATATATATATATATATATATATATATATATATATATATATATATATATATATATATATATATATATATATATTTATCAACTGGATCAATGATTTACAGCTTTAAGTACTCCTGACGGGAAAACGAATAATAAGGTTTCGGTACACGAGTTTTATCCTTGACTCGGCAGTTAGTGAACGTAATGCGACATGATTCTTGTCTTCTCTTCTCTGAAGTTGAATCCATTCAGACGAAACAAATACACAGACCTCTTGCTCTTCCAGAAACCGTTGCCCTAATAAGGGGGTCGGTTTTAGAAGCAAAAACCAGTCGCTGCCACATTAATCTACCACTGATTAATGATAAACTCTCTGTGCAGAAAAACTCAACGCCTTCACAGAGACACCTACGCAAGATGATTACTTGTAGGCAGGGCTATGTAGGCATATGTATACTGCGTGTGCTTGTATTTTTTTTAAAGAGTAGTTTTACCAGACCACTGAGTTGAAAGATCTCTTCTGGGCTATAAAAAGTGCGAAGTAAAAAATGGGAAAAGCCAAAAAAAATCTGATTCGCAACAAACTGAAATTCAAGAATTCCCAGGCAAAAAGACTAACAATATACTTATAGACAACGATATCCAGAACCATTAGCTGGTAAATTGTAAATTACCAGGACCGCCAATCCTGCAATTGTTGCACCTCCCTGCAACAACTTGTCAACAATCAACAAGAGTAGCGGCCATGGGAAGGAATACTGAGTAAAGAAAAGTGAGAAACTTCGTAAGCAGGACTCCACAGAGTCACACGTCAGCAGCTACTCGGCGTGTCTGTTGGCAGCCAATTTCTCAGCTCGAACTCTTTGCCTGTTGGTGTTGCCTAGACCAAGGGCCTTGGCCTAGATCTCAACGATAGATTAATGAGCATGTTAAAAGGAAAACCTACACTGGACATTTACATCGTATATGATTAATAGGATAAATTCAATTTACGTCTGACTTAAATTTTACCAAACCTAGTTCGTAAAATTATGATTTTAAAATACTAAAACTAACAGATAAACAAAAAGGAATCGATATTTTCTGCATAACACGCGCTCCCTAAACTTACTGCCAACTGTAACAGAAATTTAAATCTTGACCTCTTTGGTTCCAATACGTTTCTCACAAGAGATTTTAGCCTCATTACTCCCTGGAATGGATTAAATGAAGAATACCCTCACATGGAAAGTAAGAAAGGTAAAATGGCAAGCAGGAACTGGAAAAGACCAGTTTTTATATTAACATGACATTTCTTGAACCAATTTAAAAGAAAACTCAACCCTCACATGGAAAGTACATCGGAGAGAGAGAGAGAGATATTAGAGACAGAGAGAGAGGAGAGAGAGAGAGAGAGAGAGAGAGAGAGAGACATTAATACACTAAAATGTAATCACCATAAACCAACAAATTCCGATCCAAACTACGCTGACAAACACAAATTAAAAATGCATGGACAACGCTTGCATATTACTTTACCAAAAGAAATTGGGCTCCGATCAAGTAGGTCTAACAAAAGCAGAAAACAAATGTGAAATGACCAATAGGCCTACAGAAGACACACAGCTACTAATAGGAAAATTAGTACTTTTCACGCTTAGTGACAAGAGTGAACACTGAAGAATGAGGCGATACAGAAAGGAACAGATACAGGCAGACGACAAAAGGCACACCAAATACGGGCAAGTCTTCCCCTGGCAGCGTAGGGTGGGAAGGATGTCCTAGACTTATATCGCAAAGTGACAAATGAGCATTCTTGCAGACAGAAACGCTGATTGTTCTCAAAACTCAGTGGACACCAACAATAGGTCCCTGGTGTCACAGAAGACCCATATGGGGAGACAATGGCTCTAACAGAGATCTATGATGGAGATGGGTGCTGATTCCACCGTGAGCATGAGAAAAAGTGTGAACTATTGTGCGCGTGGGTCATATTTTTGCTGTTGCTTTATTTAATATTCTAAAGTCGACGGGACGAGCCACGTCATGTCCTTATGGAGTCCAAACCCATGGCAAAATAATAACCGCGCCGGTGAATGATTGTATCCTAACCGTAAAGTTAAGTGATATTCCATCTTACCCAGTGAGTTAAAACTCTACCTTGTTTACGAAGGATGTCATTTTTTCCATATGTAAGTCTATAATCAAATGTTTATATGGCTAAAAGCTTTTTTTTTCTCGTCATCTAAAAAGCTCGGATGAATCATCGCCTCCAAACAAGGTCTAAGAACCGAGACCAATTCTGTCAGGTGCATCTCTAGGCATATGGTTCTCTCTGAAACATCTCCCGCAAAGGTCAAGCAGACAGCACAATGTGTACCAAGTTCATGGTCTCTTCCATCTTCAAAGGCACGTAGTCAGTACTTATAAATGGGGAATCAAATACAATTCAGGTCATGTAGCTAGATATACCCTACAAGAACGTCAATAGAGGGAGCACCGTAATCCAAAAGTAATAAAAAAAAACATCCCCACTGACAAAGCCACTTGTACTAACATTCAGTTTATCGTTTTACAGAAGATCAATGGCAACCCACGTAGCAACAACACTAGAATCATTCTTATACGTAAGATAGTCTTGATCTTGTTTTTGAATAAATATTGCACCAACAAAAAAAAAAAAATAGTTTCAGCAAGGCTTTCTTTTCCACCAGTTATGTGTCAAGTTTAAATACATAAAATAAATGATAAAACACTACCCTATAAAAATTCTCTACACAATGGTGGTCATTGTTCGTGGAGATAAAGATGTTCAGACTAACCTGTGATTATGAAAAGATCTCAATAATAACAGGATTACCACAGTACTCAGTATTTCGAATCGAACTACAATACGAAGCAAAACCTTTTCCTAGCTACCTACAAACGACCGAGAGTTCCACATGACACTCGGCTTGAAATGAAAAGGTTCCTGGCCAGTAGAGAAGAAATGTTCTTTGTCATATAGGTATTTAACACTAATAAAACAAAGAGCGTAAGCTGAAGACAAATTTGAGAGCACCCCTCAGCATAACTCCGGTTTACTATCCCAAGTTGCATGCTGTACGCAGACTGGTGCTACACCAGATTAGTAATATTTGGTGCCTAATGACCAGAGCAATAAATGAAGTAGTTTATTGCAAGATGCTTTACACCACAAGCTCTACAATAATCCGAAACATACTTTGAGAAATCTGATCAAGGTAAATTTAAGGCAAGCACGCAGTTAAGAGAATGTTAACAGAGCCACGTATGCCTTCAATATCCCTTTGATATTAAAACTTGAATATATTCTTTAAAATTATCATTGAATTATTTTATCAAAAGTGGTTACGATGGAAGAAAAGAAAGTCATATACGATCACAGAAACAATCAGCAAATTCCATTTTACATTCTGCCAAGGTAACTCTCAGTCAGTTACTCAGTTTCACAAATGTACGAAAACGTAAAAATTTAACATCTTTTGAATCATAATCTTTCTCATCGCAGTACGAATTTCACTCAAACGTTCCCACAAACAGCACAAGAACCTCTTTAAAGAATAATTGCTACGACAACTAACAAGACAATCGCAGCACATAAGACTAGCCTCATATGGCCAAGTAAGTGAGGGCAGTAAGCCTATACCTTTCCGCCAGTTGGGGCCCTTCCCATAAAGAATGTCTTAACACATTTGGAGAACCATCCATCAGGTCACTCCAAGGGTCCCATTCAGGGAACATTTTTAACGACCAGAATCTGATAAAATACAATGATGAAAAAAGGACGACCCCCAGTATTCTCTCTCTCTCTCTCTCTCTCTCTCTCTCTCTCTCTCTCTCTCTCTCTCTCTCTCTGTGGTTTGTGAACTCGAACTCAGTTTAGGAAAGTTTTCAAGATGTTAGATTCTGGATTACTTTACAAACTAATCTCTCTCTCTCTCTCTCTCTCTTCTCTCTCTCTTTCTGTGTGTGTGTGAGTGCTATGTGAACTTGAACTCAGTCTAGGGAAGTTTTAAAGCAGATGTTAGGTTCTGGATTACATTGCAAACTAATCTCTCTCTCTCTCTCTCTCTCTCTCTCTCTCTCTCTCTCTCCGTGCTTTGTGAAGTTGAACTCAGTCTAGGAAAGTTTTAAAGTAGATGTTAGATTCTGGATTACAGTACAAACTAATTTCTCTCTCTCTCTCTCTCTCTCTCTCTCTCTCTCTCTCTCTCTCTCTCTCTCTCTCGTTTCGAGGATTGTAGAAAAAGGATGGTGTTAGACGTGACATCTTCCGAAAACAAATATCACTTATTTTACATGAACTCCGCCCAGATCACCCAAGGAGGTAATATCGGGTTATAGACTGACTTAGACGCCATGGAGGACTCTGGTTGGTGCATAACTTTATCGGAAATCTTCATGTCAGCAAGGAATGCTGAAATGATCTAAACACTGTGGAAAAATATAATAAAATAAAATAACATATTGTGACGATCATCTTTCCCAGAAAGAGATAACAGCAAAAATCAATTATTATATATTCCTTTAACCCAAACATTGACAATAAAAATTGCCAACACTAAAATAAATACACTCACAGACACGCACAAACAGACACATATATAAATATACATAGTATTGACAGTTGGTGGTCATTCGGAGCTTTGCCTATTGTTTTGAAATCCTTGTAATTGATATTATATCTGCATTTTTTCCCGTGGTCTCTTATGCATGAAAATTCGGGGTTTGATAATTTAGCACCCGTTCGGTAATTTACGCCACGACGAGAGTCTAATCTCACCTTCAACAGCCTATGAGTGGAGCCCACGTACTTTACCGAACGGGTGCTAAATTATCACACCCCGAATTTTCATGCATAAGAGACCACGGGAAAAAGTGCAGATATAATATCAATTACAAGGATTTCAAAATAATAGGCAAAGCCCGAATGACCACCAACTGTCAATACTAGAATCTTTTTATTAAACAACTAGTTCCCCAATTAAATATATATATAGTATATATATGTGTATATATATATATATATATATATATATATATATATATATATATATATATATATATATAATATACTGTATATATATCTTGATGTTTGTATGTAGATTTGAAAATTTGAGGCACGCGTGTGCAGAGCCCGTGTCCATCTCACGCTGGTCCCTAAACTCTAAATCCTACACAATTAACGACGTGTCAATATATGTGACACCAATTCGAGTGGATCCATTAAAGCCCGGGCAGAGCAACCCTCCCCATTCCTTCTATGGGATGGGAGAAACGGACCACCCTACTATACCGAGCGTCTTAGGGGACCCAACCTAGCTTTTCCACAATTTCTTGTCTGTGTTATTTACTTCATGCTCTTCCTGGGCCTTATTTTCGAGTGGAAAGGTCTATGTATGATAATTAATGCAATATAAAAATATGTTGCATTTATTCTATTTACAGTATATCCCCGTCAGAGAGCTGACAGTGTATTCTAAGGATTTGATCCTGGTTTTCCGCTAAAAAAAAAAAAAAAACCTATAACAACTTTGTTGGCTACACACACAAAAAAACAAAAACACTTCATCAGTTTCTTTACTCTAATCGAGGTACCCAGCTCAGGTTGTTTTTAAAGGTAAATAGGATTATTAAAGTAATAAAAAGCCAGCTTTCTCAAAATGTTGCTGAATCACTGTGACGGTTCTTCTTGTATGTACGTATGTATGTATAAATAAATATAATATATATTATATATGTATATATAATATATATCTTTATATATATATATATATATATATATATATATATATATATATATATATAATGTATATATATTTATATATATATATATGTATATATAATATATAATATATTTATTTACATATACATATATATATATATATATATATATATATATATATATATATATATATATAAATATTTATATATATGTATATGTAATGTATATATATATTATATAATATATATATATATATATATATATATATATATATATATATATATATATATATATATATATATATATATACATAGAGAAACAAACAAACACACATACACACACATGGATCTTTCAAACAGGTATATAATCGACAAGCAACTGATGCAACAACATTTCCACCGCCGAGCACGTATTCGTCACATCGAATGAAACAGGATACTTCAGGATGTTGTCCGAAAGAAAACACAGTTTCAGTGTAGGTCTGGAATGTGTGGCAAAGCCAATCGAAGGTAACACTGATCAGAGGATCATGACGGCGAATATGAGGTGGCTGAATAGAACAGAATGTTGAATTTAGGCCACAGGCCAAGCGCTGGGACCTATAAGGTCATTCAGCGATGGTATCGAAATTGTCAGTAAAAAGGTTTGAAAGGTGTAACAGGAGATAAACCTCGGAGTTGCACTATGAATCAACTGTTAGGAGAGGGTGGAAAGTAAGATGGAGGAAAGCGAATATGAACGGAGGTACAGAAAAGGAATGAAAGGGGATACAGCTACGGGCCGAAGGGACGCTGCAAAGAGCCTTAAGTAATGCCTACAGTGTACCGCATGAGGTGCACTGACGGCACTTCCCCCTTACGGGATATACGACTGTTGATACATTTCGTAAGAGAACGGTGACAGGCCACAGAAATCTCATTAAAAAATTAGTGAAAATCAATTAAAAGCTAAAGCGTATGTCATCCTCTATAAGATATACTCGTATTAAGCAATTTGTTGCGGTTCACTGATTATAACTAAACGAGTAACCACCTGCTCCGATTTTCGAAAAGAATATTGCACACCTTTTCCAGTTATAACAAAATGCTTGTGCTATTTAGTTTAAAAGTAAGAGGGCGATCACACAATATGCAGAAATGTTTTTTGGTCATGAAAATGCTTATGCCATTACTTTAAAAGTAAGGGGGCGATCATGTCATATGCAGAAAAGTTTATATAGCTAAAGAAATGTTTATGCCATTTATTTTAAAAGAAAGAGACCGATCAAACACTAAGCAAAATGTCCCTATGAGCATGTCTTTGGCTAAAAAATATAACCTTAAATATCACTCCTTCAAAAAGCATAAAAAGACAACTTAAGAAGTACAACCCACCATGCACAAAACTATCTAGGAAATCTGGCCAGCCTTTTTGATATTCGCGTCCCGCCTGAAGCCGACCACGACAAACCTAGTTTCTCCTTAGCTGTCAAGATCACCTTTATCTAAGTTTTACTAATACGGTCAGTCTGCATTTCCGAATGAGCGGCTCCCGACATCTGGCGCAAAGGATGTAATTGTTGTCTCTTATTCCTGGCCTCAATCTTTCTTCTTGCTGTACACAAACTTTAACTTACTCCCACTGACTTTTAGGTCTCACTGTGACTCACTACCGTACGATCAAGATGATAACGTTTGTTGCAAGAGTCAGTGGTAAGAGAACTCGTCACTGAAGTCGGAGGTCGTTGCAGTCTGTGGTTCGAATCCACCATGTGACAAATAACTTTATCAGTTATAACTCCCCTTCAGTATTATTTCCGAGGTCAAGTGAATTGGATATCAAACGGTACTGGTAGCTTAATGCTTGGAAATATATATAAAAAAATGTCGCGGTGATGTGGTAAAATTCTTACATATATATACATACACACATTTATATATATATATATATATATATATATATATATATATATATATATATATATTTATATACATATACAGATTTGTTCATAATAAAACTTCTATCAAGATTTTACATTCAAGGCTTATTCCAAGAAACTGAAAGTTGTAAAACATCACACCACTAGCGCATTTGAAAGTAGACTTTAAATGTCATTGCCCCAATTATAAACGAACATTTATCAATTTATTATTTTCCGAGGAATTCACAGATGATCAATAAGCAAGAACAAAGAACAATTAATTCAGCAGTGACAATAAATCTTCTTGCAAAATCCCAAGAGATACCCGGCTTCGTGGCATTGTCATTGGCGTCGGCTTGTAGCGTGTATCCTGTGAATATGAATCTGAATGTGGGGTTTAAAATAGATCTGGTTTAAATGCACATACCCCGTAGGAGGGTAGTGTCGTCACTGCATCTCATGCGGTGCACTGTAGGCATTACTTAAGGTTCTTGGCACTGTGTCTTCGGCCCCCTAGCTGCAACCCCTTTCGTTCCTTTTACTGTACCTCCTTTCATATTCTCTTCCTTCCATCTTGCTTTCCACCCTCTCCTAACAATTGATTCATAGTGCAATTGCGAGGTTTTCCTCCCGTTACAACTTTCAAAACTTTTACTGTCAGTTTCAATTCCAGCGCTGAATGACCTCATAGGTCCCAGTGCCTGGCCTTTGGCCTAAGTTCTACATTCAATTCAATATTCAACTGCAGATACGAACATGTTTATTATTGTTATTCATAATGAAAAATTCGAAACGGTAAAATAACCTACAAAAGCTGGCCCGCACAAAATAGAAATACCCATTTTGACAAATGAAAAGCAGTGAATCGGAGAGAGACATGAATAATATAGAGATGAAAATAATGAATATAAAAAAGTTACAAAAACAATACCATTATTCCTCATAATATTCATAGTTTTTAATATTCATGTACATTTTCACAAGGAAAGGTTACTGGACGTTTGCAAAATATGGGTAGTTCAAAGTTCCACCCAGACAGCGATAATGTTTTAGATTCTGCGATATGACACTTTAAAACATTAAATAAATGAAAAAAAAAAAAATTTGTTTCTCAACACGGTTATCTGATACCCTGCCAATAGGTAAGCATCGATCCAATGATTCCTTTGACAAATATGCGCAAAAAATAAACTTTTCAAAATTGCCATGTGCATTCTTTTAAGGGGCGTTTCATTAAGGGATGACCGCTTTGTAGTTTTCTGTAAAAGATAACTATTGTGCCGGCTTTGTCTGTCAGTCCGCACTTTTTCTGTCCGCCCTCAGGTCTTAAAAACTACTGAGGCTAGAGGGCTGCATGTTGGTATGTTGATCATCCACCCTCCAATCATCAAACATACCAAATTGCAGCCCTCTTGCCTCCTCAGTAGTTTTTATTTTATTAAGATTAAAGTCAGCCACAAATGTGCTTCTCGCAACGATATAGGACAGGCCACCACCGGGCTTTGGTTAAAGTTCCATGGGCCGCGGCTCATACAGCATTATACCGAGACCACCGAAAGATAGACCTGTTTTCGGTGACCTTGATTATAAGCCGTAGCGGCTGTACAGAAAACTCGATTGCGCCGAAGCTTCTTCGGCGCATTTTTACTTGTTTTCTATCCAGCCTCCCTCATTTACTCCAGGTCTGGACCAGATAAGGTCATTAGATTACAAGACCCGCCACCTCTGAAAAAAAAAATAAAACAAAACCTAAGCGAAATTCTGTCAGTAACATATTACACTCGAACCTGGACCCCGGCAGAAAAAATTAATTACCGTTAATATTAGCATGTTCGTCTCGCAAAAATGGAAAGTTATTTGCTAAATCTTTCAGGGGATCTAAAATTAAATTTCGGCAAAATCACAATACAGAGGTAATCGCTGACAACTTAATGACCTCCCTGACTAATGGCGCTGGCGTCCAGATCCAATTATCTTGGACAATCGAAAGACTTGAATTTTCTTGTAAGAAATGGTGACCTGAATCATCTGCGGGTGGGTATTTGTAAAATGAATGGTCTGACTGTATACAAACTTCGTTAGGTCACTTAAAGAGTATTCTCACTAAGAGGGGTAGGTATTTATATCTTCAATACAATACCCACAGATTCCCCTTAGTGAGGGTATTATCGAAGCCAATGGGGCATCTACAGTATCCCAGGGTGAGGGTATTTATGACTCCAGTAGTATACAGTGATTCGTTAGGTCACTTAAAGGGTATTCTCACTAAGAGGGTAAGTATTTATATCTTCAATACAATACCCACAGATTCCCCTTAGTGAGGGTATTCACGAAGCCAATGGGGCATCTACAGTATCCCAGGGTGAGGGGTATTTATGACTCCAGTAGTATACAGCGGGCATTGAAAACACCCACCCCTCACAAAGACTTGCCTTCCAAAGCTTATCACAGCCTTTAATCAGTCCGATGGGCATTTGGCTGCAAAAAACCTAGACAAAACCCACGCCGAAAGCACTAAAAAAAACTGTCTTAGCATAGTTTCTGCGTGACGTGGCAAGCAATTCGCAAGACGAAGAGTGCCTCTGGAGACAGCTGAAGGTCTTCTAAAACAAATCTTCATAAGAAAAATCAAGGGCAAGACACATACATGGACCGAAGCCTTTAAGAATTTATCTTTGTCCTGTACATCTGAACATGGGGGTCCCTGGGTGGGTGGGTGGTGTAAAAAAAGAAGTAAATGCTTCTTTTAAGGAATTTCAGTGCAACATGAATATGCAAGTAGTTTATACAGGTGCTCATATGTGGGCTTACGTATGAACTGCGATTAAACTGAATGGTTTTTCGCCAATACATGGTTTCCCCTCATAGGAGAAATAAAAAAATAAATAAAATAAAACTGACAACAGTTGCTGTCATTTTCATCGACTATTGAGACCGAGATGGCAGTGGAATTACAAATGTCACAACTAAGGTATGACACTTTAAATAATCAGTTACAGATTAATACTGACGAATGAAATAAGTAGCACCGTCTATTTGTTCTGTAGTAGATGGGACACGAACGATTTTTTTTTTTTTTTGAGAAATTTTCATGAGAATCATATAGGAAACAAGAGATGACAATTACTGTAATCTGGTATCCTGGCAACAGAAAGAAGATCCCCTTTTTTTGGTTAACACACATGCTTTTCCATCGCTAATGCCAGGCCCAGTTCAATTCAGATTGACAACTCAAGAAATGATGTGATCAGAAATGGACCATCAAATTCTATGTATAAACTTCGCGCCTACGAGGCTGAAGACCATCAAAATCTATGTATAAACTTCGCGCCTACGAGGCTGAAGACCATCAAATTCTATGTATAAACTTCACGCCTACGAGGCTGAAGACCATCAAAATTTATGTATAAACTTCGCGGCTACGAGGCCGAAGACCATCAGATTCATCAAATTCTATGTATAAACTTCGCGCCTACGAGGCTGAAGACCATCAAATTCTATGTATAAACTTCGCGCCTACGAGGCTGAAGACCATCAGATTCATCAAATTCTATGTATAAACTTCGCGCCTACGAGGCTGAAGACCATCAAATTCTATGTATAAACTTCGCGCCTACGAGGCTGAAGACCATCAAATTCTATGTATAAACTTCGCGCCTACGAGGCTGAAGACCATCAAAATCTATGTATAAACTTCGCGCCTACGAGGCTGAAGACCATCAAATTCTATGTATAAACTTCGCGCCTACGAGGCTGAAGACCATCAAAAAATCTATGTATAAACTTCGCGCCTACGAGGCTGAAGACCATCAAATTCTATGTCTATAAACTTCGCGCCTACGAGGCTGAAGACCATCAAATTCTATGTATAAACTTCGCGCCTACGAGGCTGAAGACCATCAGATTCATCAAATTCTATGTATAAACTTCGCGCCTACGAGGCTGAAGACCATCAGATTCATCAAATTCTATGTATAAACTTCGCGCCTACGAGGCTGAAGACCATCAGATTCATCAAATTCTATGTATAAACTTCGCGCCTACGAGGCTGAAGACCATCAAATTCTATGTATAAACTTCGCGCCTACGAGGCTGAAGACCATCAAATTTTATGTATAAACTTCGCGGCTACGAGGCTGAAGACCATCAAATTCATCAAATTCTATGTATAAACTTCGCGCCTACGAGGCTGAAGACTATCAAATTCATCAAATTCTATGTATAAACTTCGCGCCTACGAGGCTGAAGACCATCAAATTCATCAAATTCTATGTATAAACTTCGCGCCTACGAGGCTGAAGACCATCAAATTCTATGTATAAACTTCGCGCCTACGAGGCTGAAGACCATCAAATTCTATGTATAAACTTCGCGCCTACGAGGCTGAAGACCATCAAATTTTATGTATAAACTTCGCGGCTACGAGGCTGAAGACCATCAAATTCATCAAATTCTATGTATAAACTTCGCGCTTACGAGGCTGAAGACCATCAAATTCTTTGTATAAACATCGCGCCTACCAGGCTGAATAAAAACTTACGTGGTAACAAATCAAAACTCACTTTTATTTCTCCCCTGCAAGGCTGAAATTTTAGCTAGAAAGAATTCACGAGATCAACGAAAGCATACAGGGATACAAAGCAAGGCACACTGTACACGTCTTTTTATGATCAATCTTGTTCACGCCTAAAATGCCTGTAAAATCTATACAACAAAAATCTGAAAACAAATGCTAAATTTCCACATTATCTGTTTATCTATTTATCAATTTGTTTTTTTCCTTTTTTAATAAGTGGGACCATCAGATTTCAAATTTACTTCCTCTTACATCTTCCTAATGAACACCATAAATTCTTTATAAGCTTGAATTTCAAGTCAATGGCCATTTGGTGGGCAAATTCCATATGAATAAACTTTCGTCTACTGAATAATAATAAATTCTATGTATAAACTAAAATCTACAATTATATAGTGAATATAAACATTACTATGTAATACAGATTGTATTTCACGAGATTGTGAATTTCTCAGCAATAATCACAATAATAAAAATAATCCGAGCTCAAAAACTTCTGAACCAGAAATAAGTCTAAAGGTTGACATCAATCCTAACAATAGCAACAGCATCAGTTTTCAAACATAAATCACAAACGATCAAACACCATGACTCTTCAACTATCTTGCTCTCGATGTAAAGTATAAGCAGAATCTAATGGCATCACCCACGCCACAAACACGGGGAGGAGAGCAGCCAAGAGTCCATAAACTACATGGCATAAAATACGCCAAAGTCAAACCCGCAGAGAAACATCATCACACACCCAGCAACACATATTAAGCATTAGGGGTCATAAACAAGAAGTATATCCTTTATTTTCCAATGCCTCGTAAATTACGCCAAAACAGGTGAATAGTAAATGGAGGCAGGTAAAAAGTAGAGAAAGAAAGAGAGATAGACAGAGAGAGAGAGAGGAACCACGCCCTCTGCCCACCATCTGAAGTCTTTTTAGGTCGTGTACAATGCTTACATTTCTGCCTACACGTTCTCCTACATGAATACGAGCAAATTCTGTAAAACTTAGATTATCGAGCCTGAAGACCATCGCACGTTCTTTGGTCTTCTGAAGGTCATTAATTCAAATTTTATGTAAAACATCGCCGCCTACGTTTCTTCGGCCTATCGAAATTCTGTATAAACTTCGCGTATAATCAAGGCTATCAGAAAACAGATCTATCCTTCGGAGGTCTAAGCCTAATGCTGTAAGAGCCATCAGCCTCATCAAATTTTAAAACACGGCCTGGTGGCTGGGACCATCAAATCTTTGCCAAACATCACGATTATGGCTAATAAAAACCGTTAAATAAAATAAAAACTCATTGAGGCCAAAGGGCTGTAAATTTTATGTTTGATGATTTGAGGGTGAAGTATCAACAGGGATACAAAGCAGCCCACTAGCCTCAGTAGTTTTAAGATCAATCGAGGACGGACAAAAAGTGCGGAAAATCGGAAAATAAAAATCTGCAAACAATAATTTTCTTGTCAGAAAACTAAAAGGTAAAACATGTGCATTTTTTCATAAATAAATACGTATTCTTTTTGTTTCAACGTTTTAAGTTGTTTCACCTGATGAAGAGCAATTCAATGGTCAATATCATTCACAGTGTATCTTCTGAATCGAATAGGATTCATCTACCTGAATAATAAAATGTGTGTATTAAAAACTCTACAATTATACCTGAACATAAACATCAATGCAACAGATTGTTTTTCACGAGACTCTCTTTCTTCCCAATAATCACAAGAATAAAAATAATATATCAAAAACTATCTATATAAATAAGTCTAAATTGACATCAATCCTAACAATATATAACAGCATCAGTTTTCAAACATAAATCACAAATGATCAAACACCATGACTCTTCAACTATCTTGCTCTCGATGTAAAGTATATAGAATCTAATGGCATCACCCATACAAACATATAGGATATACATACATGTATATACACATATATATAAAGTATATATATATAACATCATTACATATAAGCAAACATTTAACTTCAGACCATCAAAAGTATATCCTTTATTTTCCAATGCCTCGTAAATATCTGTAATAGTTTTGGAGAAATCAAAAGCAATTAACAAGAGAGATAACAATATGAGGACCTGCCCTCTGAGGTTAAATTTTTAACCACAATGCTTACATTTCTGCCTTATTCTCTACTTTCAAAAGAGGATAATAATATGACCTGAGCACTTTACAACTTTGGTCTTCACAAGTTCATCAAAAAACATAAAGATATCAAAAAGGTAAAACATGCGCCGGACAAACAAATTAACGGCGCAATCAAAAAAACAAATCAAAAAAAAACAAATCTAAACCTCGGCATAATGCTGTATGAGTGCAGTAAAACATTCTTTAATAATATATCGTTGCCAGACGCAATTACTCCCCCCAGACTTTAACCTTAAAATTAATGAGGCTAGAGGGCTGCAATTTGATATGTTTGATGATTTGATAATTATCAACTTACCAGAGAGACAGTCTGAAATAACACAACTCATCCCCAAAGAGAGAAAAAGAGAGAGAGAGAGAGAGAGAGTAAAGACTTGAGAGAGAGAGAGAGAGAGAAAGAGAGAGAGAGAGACTTGAGAGAGAGAGAGAGAGAGAGAGAGAGAGAGAGAAATTGCAAGAGAGAGAGAGAGAATTTGACTTGAGAGAGAGAGAGAGAGAGAGAGAGAGAGAGAGAGTAATGTGACTTGAAAGAGAGAGAGCAATTTGACTTGAGAGAGAGAGAGAGCAACTTGAGAGAGAGAGAGAGAGACTTGAGAGAGAGAGAGAGAGAGAGAGAGAGAGAGAGAGAGAGAGAGAGAATCGATTGTTGTAAAATTGTCAGATTCAAATTTAGAAAATACAGTCAGTCACTGTAATGTTAACTAACTTCATCCAAAAATACTATTCCGTTAGAAGGCAAGCAGTTCAATCAATTAATGTTAAATCCAGATTAACTATCACCCCCTCCTCTCAATCACCCATTTCTGGAAATAAGACTGACAGATTGATATTGCAAACTGGCGTCACTATGGTCATCAGCATTTTGCGCGAACAGGAACACGACGAAACGACAAAACGTAAACACGACGTTCCTTCCCTGAATCTGCCTCTACAAACATTTTTTTTTTAATGTCTTAACCTCATATTTTCTAGGAGAACGATGACGTCATCGTAAATCGTAAGAGTAAGATAATAATAACAATAAGAACCAATTTACGCGTGTAGAGTGCCCATCATGCTGTATGACAAGGTCAGATTAACATATGCTGACTTGGACCACATGTGGACCACATGGCTAGCATGACTGGGGTTAAGGAATGATACGCGTTAGGTGTACATCTTTCTGGCATCATTAATCATACTCGGAATATCTAAAATCTTACTTGGTTCGTCCTACCAAGCCCCGTTAAGATAACCTCACTAGCAAATAAAACTCTAATCACAAAGAAACCTCAACTGAGAGAAAAAATTACACGTTTAGGTAGAAAAAAAAAGTCAGACTAAGCAAAACAAATCCAAAACAATGACACCTAATCATACGCAAAATATAATTCATAACCTTTCTGATTCCATTATATTTCCCATATTGCTTCGTACATTGTCAAAACCGGCATCGTTCCCAAACCACCATTTCCCCTGAAAACACGAACATCGGATTCTCCTTCAACCGTAGAACGCTGTCTCTCTTTCAACTGAAGACAGGAATTCTCCCTCAAGTTCTAGTGACAAACAGCCGATAGCGGGCAAGATCCCCCTCGGCCCATTAAACGGTATCGACGATATCTTTACCCGATATCGGCAGCAACGGACAACCAAAGACGAAGTCATAAGTAGATACACTCGTGATAGGACGCTCTGACACCTCCGGAGGAAGCAGGTAATAGAGAAATATCATCAGGGAAGTGGTAGGTAGCATGCAGACACACACACACACGCACACACACAAGTAGAATTTTCTTATTTGTGATTTCCCGTAGGAGGACGTGGAGCCAATCAGGATAATGTGCACTGAATGCGATTTGATAATACATGTAAAAAAAAGCAAAGTAAATACAAGACAAATTATAATAATTAGTCGGGAAATTTGATAATACAGGTAAAAAAGCAAAGCAAATACGAGTCAAATTATAATAATAAGTCGGGAAATTTGATAATACAGGTAAAAAAGCAAAGCAAATACGAGTCAAATTATAATAATAAGTCTGGAAATCTGATAATACAAATAAAAAAGCAAAGCAAATACAAGTCAAATTATAATAATTAGTCAGAAATCTTGAAAACCTTTCCTTCCACGTAGGGAAACAGCCATCGAAATTCAAGGTTAAAAAGACTTCAAATTATACGCCGAAATAGGCTACGGTGAATTGAACGGGTCGAGAACTCCAACTAACATTAGAGCATTTCTAAAATTCGATACGCGAAGTCATCGAGAATGAGTCAGGACTGATAAATGTGGTCACATAAAAGCAACACCTGATCCGTAACAGTATCAGGCATCAATACATGGGCAGGATGATGCCCACTCTCTCTGTTCCTGTTCCCTGGCTGCGGACATCGTCTCGCCGTTTCGAGGAACTGACACTGAAATTGTACAGCACTTCTATATGGAACAGTGAGATTAGGTAATGTGTTCTCTCTCTATCTCTCCCTCTCTCTAGCTCTCTCTCATTTGTGTGTGTGTAAATATAAATATAAATATAAATATAAATATAAATATAAATATAAATATAAATATAAATATAAATATATATATATATATTTATATATATATATATATATATATATGTATATATATATAAATATATATATATATATATATATATATATATATATATATATATATATATATATATATATATATATATATATATAAACACACATTAGCTCTCTCTCATTTGTGTATGTATGTATATATATATATATATTATATGGATATATTGTATGCATACATACATATAATATATATATATATATATACAAATATATCATATATAATAAACAACAAGACGTCGCACTTAATAAGGGATGGCTCTCGAAATATAAAAAGACAAAAGTGACTGCCATATTCATCCTTTAATTTTTGTATGTATGTATATATATATATATATATATATATATATATTATATGGATATATTGTATGCATACATACATACATACATATAATATATATATATATATATATATATATATATATACAAATATGTATCATATATAATAAACAACAAGACGTCGCACTTAATAAGGGATGGCTCTCGAAATATAAAAAGACAAAAGTAACTGCCATATTCATCCTTTAGCTACTAAATCTACGATGACACCAATGCAGAAAGTTTCCAAAACAGAAGCCACTTTTCAAGCGTACACAAAGGCCTCATCAGAAGTACATGAAACCTTCTATACAATACGCCACTTAACTCTCTCTCTCTCTCTCTCTCTCTCTCTCTCTCTCTCTCTCTCTCTCTCTCTTTCCTGGATACTGACGCATTTCACTTTCTTCTCTTTACACAAACACTCACACACCACCTGATTACTGTAAAACGTACTACAAGTTACACAGGGATGCAGGTTAAAAATATTAATATACGAAGGGAAAAATGCGCAAAACAACTGAATGAACTATGTACAGGGAGAGAGAGAGAGAGAGAGAGAGAGAGAGAGAGAGAGAGAGAGAGAGAGAATAATAATAATAATATTATTAATTATTATTAATATTATTATTATTATTATTATTATTATTATTATTATTATTATTATTATTATTATGAAGCAGTTTGACCGGACAGAAAATTAAATATGCAAGGCCTCAAAATTTTTAATATGATAAGAAATAAGAATGACGATAATGAAAGAAAAAAAAAAAACAGATCAAATTCCAGCGACATAAATATCTCCCAGCATAAAATAACCAATAAACCAGTAGGAGGGGACGAACAGAGCACATAATGAAATGTACCTAATTAACGCTTCTCCTCAGCGGACCAACGGACTCGAGTCACGCTATGAGAGGAACCAAACTTTCAAATCGCACACACTTAATTATAAATGAAAGGCTCTTTGATTAAGGCCACGAGACAGAAAGCAAACGGGGAACTAGATATTTCTGCATAGTTTAAAAGGCACTACAGAGGTGTTGGGTTTAATTTTTTTTTTTTTTTCTTATTTTTATTTATTTATTTATTTTTGGGGGGGGCGGTTCTCCTGTTAGTACCCGACGATTTGAGCCAGCTGAGGACGGACGGTAGTTTTGTATTTTTCATTTAATTTAATTTTATCGTTTTACTTCTTGATGACCATAACTGTGAGATTGTACTCTGGGAGATGGTTGAGAGATACACTTGAAAAACGCTGTGCAGCAATGTAATACAAAATGCCTACGCTTTGTATACGTGTTTATTAGTCTCTCTCTCTCTCTCTCTCTCTCTCTCTCTCTCTCTCTCTCTCTCTCTCTCTCTCAGAATATACTTTGATCATCATCTATACCGCAGACGGGGTGCTACGATGACCTTCCGTCTGGTACTGATTAGCAGCATCACCGAACATCAGAGAAGAGAAACCACCAAAGAAGACGGCCGGCAAAGAGAGGCAGCCTTTATCAAAAGGCAGACACACGAACTTCGTGTAATTCTAGAGCGAAGTTATGTTGTGTGATGCGTTCATATGCAAATCGACTCGAGTAATCTGATGAACGCGCAGACCGCCCACCAATACCATTCATCCCTCCCCGGTCCTATAACAACCCGGCCAGATGGTACCCAGTGGCTCCAAATAGCAACAGAGTTACTCAGCTTGAACAAAAATAGACACAGATTTTTGGAAAAAATCTGTCAGAAATAGGAAAAAAAAAAATCCTTGATAAATTTTAGCCAGCCAAAAATTGCTATTGACATTTTGTCTATTTTGCTGGAAATAAAAATTGGCTTTATACTTATTTAATATATTCTTCGTTTCTGGAAAAAATGCTCACGCTGAGCACAAATAAAGGGTAAGATCATTTACATGATAAAAATAAATATTATTTAGTGATATTTGTATCCATGTGACAGACAGCTGCTACCCAGAGAACTATGTTATACAAATATTTATTCAGACAACAAGATGTTTACTTTGTGTTTTATAGAATTATTATAAGACACTGAGTATGACACTCCCAAGCCCCGGGAGAATAAAAAAAAATAAAAAGACTGAGGAATTACAAAAACAAAGCTAGAATTACAAAAACAAAGCTGAAGTCAAATGAATACCGACAAAATACTTGACACACAGCACACAACATCACTAACCTGGAGGCAATAGTGATTCTGACAAACAAAATTCATTTCCCTATCAAGCTATGAAACACCCTCACACTGATGTACATATCCGCACGAAATCTAAGTGGGTCCTGATACAGCCCGTATCACTGTCCTTATTCAAAGCTTAAAATCGTATGACAGGAAAATGCATCAGTATCTCCCAAAACAGTTCTTCATTGGAGGGGTCGGTAGAGCTCTCGACTAGCACGCTGTTGGCCCAGCGTTCGACTCTCCGACCGGCCAATGAAGAATTAGAGGAATTTATTTCTGGTGATAGAAATTCATTTCTCGCCATAATGTGGTTCGGATTCCACAATGAGCTGTAGGTCCCGTTGCTAGGTAACCAGTTGGTTCTTAGCCACGTAAAATAAATCTAATCCTCTCTAGGAGAGTGGTCCGGTTAAACTAATATATACTTAACTTAATCTCCCAAAACAATACGCACTACTGCAAGAGAATATATACTTAATCTTTTGATACAAAGACAACAATACAGCAGGCTTTTTCTCGTACCGAATCGGTACCATTCTTGTTCTCTTTCTGTTTCTGGTTCCAAACTTATCATAAGAAAAACGATTGATTACTCACAGACGAATGGCCATACTAGCACAGGGATTGTACTGTTTATCTATGCTACATATAGAGACAGCATCAGAGTGTCTTTAAGTACGTCAAATTCACCATAAAGAATAAGCCATGAATAAAAATAAAGTAGTTGGCATCGTTACGAGGTGGGCAATGCAATGTGCAAAGCGCAATGTGATTTTCGCATATTTTTCTCTGAGAATTTTGCAAGTTCTAAAATCACAAGGTCTAAGCCGGGTTATGCTTTTACAGGCATCAAGTTCTACAAGGTATACACTTCTGTACTCCACATGCCATGTGGGGCACATGTTTTCATCACGACCAGAACAAGCTGGGTATATATTTCATTATCACCAGGCCCTGAAGGGTACAAACTTCTACATTCGTCACAATCTGCAGAGGTTATACTTCCATAACAATCAGTATCTACGGGAATAAACTTATGTGATCACCAGACTTCGCAAGGCACGTATTTCAAACTGAACACACAGGCGTTATTCGTCTTCTAAACTCAACTACGAAATCATCATCACAGGCAAACTGTTTGAAGTAAGACAATCTTTGTCACTCAATGTGGAGCGAACCATGAAAGTTATATAAATTAAATATTAAAAGAAAGTAGTAAAAATGACTCAATCTTAACCTTAATAATATAATATGGTTTAGTGTTTGAAAAAAAAATAATAATAAATGAAAAAGGACAGGCTACACTGAGATAAAAATATCACAGTGACAAAGAATATGTAATCTGGGTCTATTTACCCTCTTCAAACTACAGTATAATTACGTTAAGGAAAAAATCTGGGGATCTTTCCTAAATAGTGACCCCCAAGGGTTTTAACCCAGTATTTATCCACATGTGCGGCGTGTTTAGTACAAGCCCGTTGGGGATTACCGTAAAAACATAAACAAAAGACTGTAAATATCATAAAGATAATGACCCCCAGAAATATTAGTCCTAGATAACGAGCCCCTAACTTCGCTGGGGGTTACTATCTAGGAAAGATCCAGTCTAAGTCATGAAAATATTAAAGATATATATTACAATGAAAACCGCTCACTTCTTAAAATTATAAACGAACTCTAAATAAATAAAAAATACTACTGAATAAATAAATAAATAAAATAAACTGAGCAAGCTCAGATTCTTACTGGATATTCTAAAATAAGTTACCAAATGTTCGAAAACAGACTGAATTTTTTCCCATTAATTTCGGCTGAAATAGGCCTAAGCAACCAAAATACTACAGAAAACGTCAATTTCCAAGGCAATAACCAATGCCAAGCTTTTACAGTACATGCCCTAGTTTTACCAATCAATCCAAATTAACTCTTCCTGTTGTTGACCCCACTTCTTCCGCCTTTCCGGATCTTATTTTGGGAACCGGAATTTCTTTTGCTCGTCTCGGATACGTCTTCCTATTCGTCCCCACATCCACTTGGCGCCGTTATGAGATTTTGTCTGTGCAACGGCACATCCGAACACGCACGATTTCTAAGAAACACACAACTATTGATGGATGGATGTGGTGAGGAGGGATGTGGGTGAGGTGGGAGGGGGTGAGGTGGGAGGTGGGGGGTGAGGTGGGAGGTACGGGGGAAGAAGATGCTTAGGAATAGACAAAGATGGAGAAAGTTGACTCAACCGGCCGATCCTTCTATACAGTAGGACTAATAAGGTCGAAAGAAGAAGAAGAAGAAGAAGAAAAAGAAGAACGTGAGTTGAGCAAGACTGGTCTGAAGCTATGACCAAATGATTTGCAAAATTAAAAATGCTGCCTTTTTCTTAAAAGGACTCTAAAACTGCAGTATCCAGTGACTCCATCCTTTTAATATCCAGTAAGATAGCAGTTACTTATATAAGGATTATTTTGTGACTCACACACACATACACAACACACACACATACACACGTACATAACTCGAAGAAACTTCACTTTGAAATAAAGAATTTCTTGAAAAATGTCAGTGCAGACGAAGACGTGAAATTCGTGTTTCTTCATTTAGGTTTATCACTTGTTGTTAAGCTGTGCATTGAGCTGAGACATAGACTTCCCGATAACTTTGAGATATTGAGAGAACTGTGTACTTTATGTCACTTCCTCACTCACTGCATGCAGAAGTAGTTAAGAGGCCTTCCAGCCAACTGGATATTGCTAAAAGTACACTTAATGCAGTGCTTTACAGCTTTACAGTCTCAAATCTATTAATGCAGTGCTTTACAGTCTCAAATCTATTAATGCAGTGCTTTCAAGTCACAAATCTATTTATGCAGTGCTTTCAAGTCTCTAAAATCTATTAATGCAGTGCTTTCAAGTCTCACTATCTACTAATGCAGCGCTTTCAAGTCTCAAATCTATTGATTCAGTGCTTTCAAGTCTCACTATCTACTAATGCAGTGCTTTCAAGTCTCAAATCTGTTAATGCAGTGCTTTCAAGTCACAAAGCTATTAATGCAGTGCTTTCAAGTCTCTCAAATCTATTAATGCAGTGCTTTCAAGTCTCACTATCTACTATGCAGTGCTTTCAAGTTTCAAATCTATTAATGCAGTGCTTTCAAGTCTCAAATCTATTAATGCAGTGCTTTCAAGTCTAAAATCTATTAATGCAGTGCTTTCAAGTCCCTCAGATCGATTAATGCTGTGCTTTCAAGTCCCTCAAATCGATTAATTCAGTGCTTTCAAGTCTCTCAAACCTATTAATGCAGTGCTTTCATGTCTCAAATCTATTAATGCAGTGCTTTCAAGTCGAAGGTCTAAGAAGACTAGAAAAGGACTGTTATACATATAATCTTCAAAAAAATGGCACGTGTTTGGCAAGCAATTCCAGAAAGTTCAACAAGCACAGCATCCATGGAGGAAGAAGATGAAGACACGATTTTTATTCACTAGAAGGTTTCTAAGTGCCACCATTGCCAAGACACATTTTAAAACAATGAAAAAGGTAAATAAACATCTCTATGTTGTTATTTGAAGTGTGTTACATTCATTATTAACTTATATTGAGATTTATTTTGAGAGAGAGAGAGAGAGGAGAAATGAGAGAGAGAGAGAGAGAAGAGAAGAGAGAGAGAGAGAGAGAGAGAGAGAGAGAAGCTTTTTGAATGTCTGTTTAACGGATTTCAGGTTGTCACATTTGGCATCACTGAGAGGCAAGCCTGGAGAGGATATTAGACGGGTTTAAAGTAGGCAGAAAAAAGGACCCCTAAAAAATCGAGCTGGAATGACGTATCATGTGACTGGATATTGTAATCAAGAAGCATATAGGCTATTTGAACCTAGAACAAATTGTAAGTCAGGCCAGAGCGCATTTGTACTATACAGCAAAATACCGCCTGAAGTGAAGAGCATACAAGAAGAAAGCAAATTCAAAAAAGAACTAAAGACTCTCTTATCCTGCAGGAGCTACGATAATGACGGGAAAACACTGAAAGAGAATTATAAAATGTAAGAAGCGCCTTATTTTGAAGACTACAGTACAAGGGCCCGCCAGAGAGGGAATTATCCCTGTGGGGGGTGAAAGAGTGAACAAAGTGAAAGACAATTATACAATATAACAAAAACTTATATTGAAGACGTACAAAGGCCCGCCAAATTATCCCTGTCGAGGGCTGTACATAAAACCAAACAAAGTGAAACAAAGTGAAGATAGACAGAAATAAACTGGATTTTAGGAGGGGCCGTTACAAGGAATACCCCTCCACCCCAACGACAGGAATAGGCTAAAAGGGGGAGGATACAAAATGTTTGTGCCATGAAAAAAAAAAAATGAAAACTTAGAACATTTCTTACTCTACTGCCCAGCATATAATGAGATTAGAAACAGATGCAGTTTTGTGCAGCAGTCATATCTCAAGAAAATAAAGAGGAATTGATAGCTACTAATATCCTTTTATTTACAGATCTGCTGAAGGAAGGCAGAAATTGAATAAAAGGAAAGAATAACAAATTTATAAAAGAATTATGGCTTTACAGAGACAAAAAAAAAAAAACTCAAACAAACAAACAAAGGAGGAATAAAACGAGGAAGGGAGAAGCCATTTCAGGAAAATAAATAGCTAACATCTTTTCATTTACAGATCTGCTGAAGGGGAAATAGAAAAAAGGAAAGAATAACGAATTTACAAAAGAATTATGGCTTAGCAGGGACAAAAAAAAACTCAAACAAACACAAAGGATGAATAAAACGAGCAAAGGAGGAGCCGTTGCAAAGGCAATAAGGAGGAATTGATAGTTACTAATATCCTTTTATTTACAGATCCGCTGAAATAGGGGAAAACTGAATAAAAGGAAAGAATACCCAATTTATAAAAGAATTATGGCTTTACAGAGACAAAAAAACTCAAACAAACACAAACATAGGAGGAATAAAACGCGCAAGGGAGGAGCCATTACAAAGAACACACCTCCACCCTCAACTGCAGAGCAGCAGAGACCGCAATTACTACTACTACTACTACTAACAACAACAAGACTACGACAAGCCAGGCCTCCCGAGAAGTCTAACAACCGAAGTGAATTGAAGATAGCCTAACGTCGCCGTCGCCGTCAGAGCAGGATGGCGTCTTCTGGGTCAGGCTCCTCGGTACGATGTCAATTAAATGTTTTAAGTTAGGTTAGACTGCCCTGTAGCGTATGACTAGGTTAGGGTTACTCTGGTTAGGCTAGTTTTAAATGTCAGTCTGCCGTGCAGCGTACAGTAAGTCTAGGCTAGGGTTAGATTATAACAGATCTAGTTAAAAAAAAAAAAACTTGGCTTACGTTTACAAATAATGGTTTTATCCTATCTGTTTTTTTAATGTTCAACCTCATATTTATGGTACAATTAAATTTCACCACAACAAAATACTTAATGCGACAGTTACAAAACAACTGTTTCACAAAAGAGAGACTTTGCTACAGGTACCTTTGGATATAACAACGTCGTTACGTAGAGTTTCTTGGTTATCTATACATAGTCATTAATGTTAGAGGACAGGGACAAGAACATAAACGTTCATTAATTATCTAAATAACTCGGCAATATATTCAATTTACTTAAACATTAAAAAAAGTTTGGAGTATTAAGGTATATTATTATTCTTCCGCGAACGACGAAATCTTTTAGTGTAGTCTGCTACTCGTAATATTTACGTTTTCTTTTAGTGATCAAAGAAAACGAAGAAAACTATTCAAGAAGGGATGACACAAGTAAAGTTCGGTTATTTCCCGAAACGGGCCAAGAGGTATTTGAAAGTCCCTACAAAGGTAAGTGAGGCAAAAAATGCAATATAAATATAAAAATATTATCTCACTACATGGGCTAAAAATAACCTGGTAAAACTGAAGATATTGCCTGCCTTTTCTTTGTGTTTTTATTTTTATGTCTTTTTTTACGTATATGTTATTTACTGTCTTTTGTTCCTGTTTTTAAATTCATTCCCAAGGGGCTGGTACCAAACAAGGCTCCTATATTGCACATAAACTGGTAATTTTAACAATAACATATTTTTACAGTCACGTTAAAATACATCATGAAAATGGGAAAAACTATTTTTTTAACATGTTAGCCTGAATAACATATTTACGCCATTTTGAAGGAATGATAGTAAAGATTATAAGATTTTACATATAAAAGTAATTTTGGCCGTTCGTATATTAACCTTAAACTCTTTTTATCGCCTGCAGCTGCAGTTTGAATGATCTGACATGGAGAGCACAACCGAAATAATATATTGTTGTGTGGGTATACCCTAAGTGAGTTGTCCCACTGTGGTATCTGGGTATGTCAGCAATCTTAATAAAATGTAAATACCGAAAAAAACAAGAATAAACTAAGCCAAGTACGATTACATGAAAATATTTATGATAAACATTAACTGAACCTCGAGAATTTTACCATAAAACACAGATACCTCTATTTGTGACTTGAAGAGCAATAAACATCCAAATAAAAATTATCAATAAATTATTCACAAAAAATCCCACTGCATTTTCATGGGACTAAGGGTCGTGACACTTCTGTCATTCAAATATACTCTTCATGATGGCCCTGCAGTCACATTCAAGATAAAGTTAAGTATATCTTAGTTTAACCAGACCACTGAGCTGGTTAACAGCTCTCCTAGGGCTGGCCCGAAGGATTAGTTTTATTTTACGTGGCTAAGAACCAACTGGTTACCCAGCAACGGGACCTACAGCTTATTGTGGAATCCGAACCACATTATGACGAGAAATGAATTTCTATCACCGGAAATAAATTCCTCTAATTCTTCATTGGCCTGTCGGAGAGTCGAACGCTGGGCCAACAGCGTGCTAGCCAAGAGCTCTACCCACCCCGCCAATGAAGAACCACATTCAAGATGGCTAATGGTATTCTTCCAACAGAACGTCCATTTTCATATATTGTATTATCCACTCATGAAATCCAAATCTCTAAATAGCAAGGAAACGAAAATACCTTTCCAAAGCATCTAATAATAATAGCACGTCTATAATTAAAACTTGCTACAGAGTTATGAAGTGACTTGGTAAATCTAACGGTGATGGGTGCAAATACTTGACAAGGTCTAAGTTATTAAAAACGTATAACGTAATATACACCAGTCTAAACAGGGGACCAAAATCATTCATCGGTAACGGATGTAATATATATTATGAATTTTTCGTCAAAGAGAGTCACTGGCACAGCAAACACTGAATAAAAAAATTATATAAATATAATATACATAATTATATATATAATATATATACACATCTATATGAATATATATGTATATATATACATACATATGTATATATATATACATCTATATATATACTGTATATACTGTATATTAAGAAAAATGTAAGGCGTAAAAAAAATTTCACATCCATTTAATCTCCTTCCATCTCATTCATCCCTTACAGTAAAAACATTATGAACCACAATCGTTTAAAAAATTATATATTTTCGAAATATCAGAAGCTTATATTTACATGAAACTATGAAGATGACAATGCATAAAATAAAAAAGACAATTAAAAATATGGAAGGCAACTAAACTATTGTTTTAGATACCTTGTAAGATATAACAATAACAAAACTTGAAACGGGGAGAGAGAGAGAGAGAGAGAGAGAGAGAGAGAGAGAGAGAGAGAGAGAGAGAGAGAGAGAGAGAGAGAGAGAGAGGGAGAAGCATAAATAAGGAAGTAACAGGTAAATGAAAGAAAATCTTCAATTTGGTTTCTCATTCCGAAAGAGAGAGAGAGAGAGAGAGAGAGAGAGAGAGAGAGAGAGAGAGAGAGAGAGAGAGAACTTACTTCGAACTCTCCCTTGAAAATTCCTCCTGCCTGCCCTATATAAAGCGTGGAGGCAGAGTCGAACACTAGTTGCTGGGGCATCCGCTTCACCATCAGCCCGTTATAGAGCTGGCAGTTGAACCACAGGTGGATCTCGTCCTCCGTCACTTTCAAGGCAAACCTAAAAAAAGGGATACGGGGATACAAAGTTATACCAAGTCATTTGTAAGCTTACTGGATAAGAGGATACAGGCATTTATCAGTAGTTATGGCTGGGTACAGCGATAGAATATTTAAAGCATATTAATTTACGTGATGGTCTTTTACCTATAATTGCTCGCACACGTTGGGTTTATATACAAACTATTGTAAACAAAAATACAAAAAATAATTAATAACTCTGAGAATTACAAAAGAATCTCGTGTAAACTATAGTCAATAAATACGAAAATAATTAAGCACTTAGGAATTCCAAAATAATAATTACAGAATGAACGGTTAAGTTCTATAGTCTGAAGAACGGTACTGAAAAATAAAAGAAATAATCACTTTGGAAATTCTAAAATATTACCTGCAGAATAACCTAAAGGACGATGTTAAAAAAACATAGGAACAATAATTAATCACTCTGGGAATTACAAAAGAATCGCTACAGAATGAACTATTGAGTTCTACATTATAACCTGAAAGACGTTATTTACAAAATAACACGTTAGAAATTAGACGTATGCTGCTGTATTGCAAATGTAATTATTAGCCCATTCTTATGCAAATTAATACTTTAAACATTCATGTGTATATAAGCGATTTATTAGGGTTATTGAACGAAAAATCAAGTAAAATATCTAGCAAGTACTGTCTGATCTTTACACTTTCTATATTTTATAAATCAATAAAATCTACAAAACTTTTCTTATTCATACGAGCATAATTCCCGCTGCTCTTCTATGCAATCGTTAAATTATTTAAACTTTCTCCAGAGCTTTCAAATCGAAAGAAATAATACCATGAATCAATGGAAATAAAATTAACAAAAGCAAATGACTCTCGAATCAAATGGACCATGGATAAGGTTGCACTCTTTCTACTTTCAATTAGGGAGACACTTGTTTTTAATACATTACTGCTAAAGGGAGGACAGACCATAATTTTAGTAGGGCTTTCGTATAATGGATTCAAATAATTTTTTTTCTGTGAGAAAACAAAATGTTCTTTAGATTACAATTTCATTTAGTTTTTCACGCTTCAGGGTAATTATTTCTAAGAAGTACAGGACAAATAAGATTTTCATTTAGGGTCTCCGATATCCCCTCCCCTCTTCCCCAGCCCACAGCATGCACAAACACATGCATATACATATGCAAATAAAAATCTTCACAACAATCAATAAATATAATTTCCAACACGGATGTAACAAAAAATTATTTCAGATATTTTGTGTTCATCCCAATAGTCCTAAGTGGATCACTGTGTGTGTGTGTGTGTGTGTGTGTGTGTGTGTGTGTGTGTGTGTGTGTGTGTGTGTGTGTGTGTGTGCGCGCGCGCAGTCTCTTTCATCTTTGCGTAAAAACAAAGATAAAGGCGGGACATAATAATAATAATAATAATAATAATAATAATAATAATAATAATAATAATAATAATAATAATTTCATTGTCATAAAAACAAAACGATGCGCAACAATCAAAAGAAATTCTCAAACAGCTTCAACACACAATTCTCAATACTTCTGAACTCACCCTAATCTACGGCCACTATATATTTTTTTCTTATTTCCTTATTCCTTTCCCTCGCTAATTGTTTCCTGGAAAGGAAAATTTACGTGTGCTGGACCAAAAAAAAAAAAAAAAAAAAAAAAGAAAGGGTGATCCTTCTTACCGCCATCATTGCTCTTTACCTGCGTGGGAAAACTTTTCCTAAGGCCGTTTGTTGGTAAATATTTACTGGGAGTGGTAAGGCTTCCAAATTAGTACAGTTATTTTTGTGAAATTATAATCTAAATAATGATAACGATGAATCTGCCGGGTTTCATTTTGTTTTCTCATTGAAATATTGGTGGAATCTGTGATATGCAAAATGATAGCCTACTTTCTCCTGACAAATAAATAAACGAATAAATAAAATACTAAAACTATGTATTTGATAACTTAACGCAAGTTTCTCGTTAGCAGTTACAGTATGTAAATCGTTCTGAACGAGATTTCCTAGTTAAAACTAATGGAAATTTTTATCTTCTGCATCATGAACTTGAGGGAAATGTAGTTTTCTTAATAACATTTCTTGTTATTAAGAATGTAAACATACTGACCACATAAAGAGTTTCTAAAAGAAATCAGAGCCAAACTGATGACCATTCATTGCCGACCAGGCTTACACTAAGTCATTTTACATTAACTTCTTGCTTCCGAAAGTCACACTGAAACGTTTAGTACATTCCAACGCTCAATACAGACGTAAACTAATAAAAAGAAGGTTCCTGGCTATTCTTGAATATTGAAGAATATTGAAGAATATCTTTAATATAAGCTTCCAGCGTACCACCTCATACTATCCGGAGGAACTGCACTTGAGGAAGACACTCTGCTTTCCTTAACCTAACCTAATCCCCACGCCCAAAATCCAACCACCCCTACCTCACTCACAAGAAAAACACATTTATTGTCTTCAACGGCATCCTCTCGTAAGATATTCTCCCTTGGTGGGGGGGGAGGGTGCCGTCAGTGCACCTCATGTGGTGCAATGTAGGCATTACTTAAGGGTCTTTGCAGCATCCCTTCGGCCCTTGCTGCAACTGCTTTCATTCCTTTAACTGTACCTCCGTTCATATTCTCTTTCTTCCACCTTACTGTCCACCCTCTCCTAACAATTGATTCATAGTGCAACTGCGAGGTTCACCTCCTGCTACACCTTTCAAACTTATACTGCCAATTTCCGTTTCAGCGCTGAGTGGCCTTAGTTGCCCCCGTGCTTGGCATGTATGCCTAAAATCTATAAATCAATCAACCGTAAGGTATTCCCGTCGACTATATGGCTTGCGTGACACAATCTAAACGGAACTTCAGGTTCTTTATAGCCTCCCTTCGACAGCAGTTCCATCACTATCTGCCTCTTGCTTTTCATCTGTTCCCTCAAGTATCTTCCCAATCCGGCTGTCCAACTTCTTATTTGACCTTGGTCTAATTTCCTACTTCTCATTTATGTGAACTTTCTGGAGAGTCGTCTGATGATGTGCAAATGTAAAGCGTTGAAACAACAACAAAAACAATATTAATAATAATAACTTTGATAGTTTTTCATTAATTGGTCCATGGCCCGGTGAACTAATAATAATAATAATAATAATAATAATAATAATAATAATAACCTCAATGTAATTTCATTACTTGGTTCATGACCCGATGAACTAATAATAATAATAATAATAATAATAATAATAATAATAATAATAGTAATAATAATAATAATAATAATGTAATTTCATTACTTTCTTCATGACCCGATGAGCTAATAATAATAATAATAATAATAATAATAATAATAATAATAATAATAATAATAATAATAATAATAACCTCAATGTCATTTCATTACTTGGTCCATGACCCGATGAGCTAATAATAATAATAATAATAATAATAATAATAATAATAATAATAATAATAACAATAACCTCAATGACATTTCATTACCTACACCATGACCAAGTGAAATAATAATAATAGTAATAATAGCAATAATAACAATTTCAATGTCATTTTATTACCTGAGCCATTACACGGCGAACTAATAATAATAATAATAATAATAATAATAATAATAATAATAATAATAATAATAATAATTGTTATTTCATTACCTGGTCCAGGACCCAGTGAACTGCGGGACCAAGAAGGAAGCGATGGTTTGTGACGTCATGTGTCTCTCCTCGTCCGTGTAATACAAGGAGATGTTGGACGAGCTGGGCCCGCCGGGGGAGAGGGAGATGCCCAGCTGAATGAGGTTCTCTAAAGGGTTCGTGACGGCGAACAGGAACATCGGGGCAGAGGAATCGGGCTTCACTGCCACGAGAATCTGTCAAAGAATAAAATGAAATGAATTCTTTGGGGAATAAGGCAAAACTGTTACTTTTATTTCCAACTGATGTACAGGGTAAGTAATGGGATTGGAAAACATCGTTCATCAGGCACCTATCAGAACAATTAACCTCCAAGACTGGATTTAACGCGAGATGAGTTCTTTTGGGGAATTAGGCAAAACGATTTCTTTCATTTGCGTCTGACGTAAGGAATGGGAATGTAAGTCTCGTTCATCTGGCACCGGGCAGAACAATTTCCTTCCAAGACTGGATTTAATACGAGATGAATTCTTTGGGGAATAATGCAAAACTTAATTTTACATCCATCTGATTTAAGGAATGGGATTGCAAATCTCGTGCATCTGGCACCTGGAAGAACAATTACCTTTCAAGACTGGATTTAATACTTTTTTTTTTTTGAAAAAGAAACCTTGCAATTTATTTTGATTCGAAGGCTACCACGCTATCAACCCCACCCAGAGAAATGTAATTATGGGAATTAAGAAACCAAAGAAGGCAGTTCATTACGGAGAGGGGAACTTGTACAGAAGCAAAAAGATAAATGTTGTTTAGTAGCTACCTTGTGAAGATTTTGGCTAGGGAGAGGCCAAAGGCTCTGGTACAGGAGAAATCTGGATAAATTCCAGTACAGAGAATCTTTATTTGTTCATAGAAGCCTCAGAAAAAAAACGGATGAAGATTTAATTGTATGTGATTAAAATAACATTATTGCGTTCTGCATAGCAAAAGAAAAACTGAAAAGGATATTGTTTCAGGATAATACTTTATTGAGACACGTACACCCACATACACACACACACACACAGAAAGAGAGATCAAATGGCCAAAAACTGAAAAAACAAAACTCGAAAGATTAATTACGACTAATCACCACATTGAATCCAAATCCCCACCCATAAATAGCAACAGTAAATAATGCTGAAATAACCGCCGTCAACAGAAATAAATGTCCTTGGTCTTACAATTAAAACTACAGAAATAAACCGGCACCAGCATCACAGACTATCGACTTCAAATTAACTCCGAATCATATCAAACAGGTACGGCGAACCTGTCATAGAGGTGGAAAAATACGCTTGAATAAAATCCTCATTCGATTAATTATACAATACATCGGCACATCACAAATACCAGTCAATATAGGAAATTAATTTTCAAATTAACTACAACAAAACGCAATAAAGGGAAAGAAACCATTCACAATACTGTGTAAGGAAAGGATATAGATGCAAAGGAGATTGTAATGTATGAGCCTTCTAAAAATACGGAGACGATATATATATATATATATATATATATATATATATATATATATATATATATATATATATATATAATTATATATAATATATATATATATATATGTATATATATATATATATATATATATATATATATATAAATTTACAAATTCATTTAATAATAAAAGTTATCTCTGTATGAGGAAGCAAACGTAACTTCCAGTCCTAGCACAGAAAAAGTTTAGTACTGACTGAAAAAGAAAAAATACACAAGCTATCAAGAAGGGTTCTTGGAAAAGCTTAAACTAAAAAAAAAATAAAAGTAAAAAGTATAAATAAAAAAGAAAGCCGAAAAGTATGCTATAAAAGTACTGACGAGATACAAAGGAAAGCGCACGTTACGGACTTAGAGATTACAGAACAAGCCTCTTATGCAACAAGCTTTGAAGATTATGCTGAACGTCTCGAGGGAGAAGAAGAAGAAGAAAAAGAAGAAGAAAGAATAATGAAAAATGTTCAAGAACCGCACTGAGTCTTTCGCAAAGCAACTAGATGCATGGAAGATGGAAGTTGGTTACTAAAAGAACAACTGGCAACTGAAACAAAATTTTTAATAATTTTTTTTTTGCATTGCTCCTGGCTTTAAAGTTAATGTCTACCTACTAGTACATAAATTCATGCTTCTCGTATCTGATTTTTTTTTTTAGGCTACGTAATGTATTTCTAGCTGCTCTAAGCAATATCTTCATTATTTTATCGTCTGTAGCCTACGTAATTCTGTTACAAACATCTATAATAAATATTTCTATTTTCCTATTGTCTGTAGCCTACATAATTCTATTACAAACATCTATAAGAAATATTTCTATTTTCCCATTGTCTGTATCCTACATAATTCTATTACAAACATATGTAGGCAATATTTCTATTTTTTGACTGTCTGTAGCCTACATAATTCTATTTCTACTTTCTCTAAGCAATATTTTTATTTTTTTTATTATCTGTAGTGTACATAATTCTATTTCTACTTTCTCTAAGCAATATTTCTATTGTCCTGTCTGTAGCCTACATAATTCTATTTCTAATACCTCCAAGCAATATTTCTATTTTTTTATTATCTGTAGACTAAAGCCTACATACTTCTATTTCTACCTTCCCTAAGCAATATTTTTATTTTTCTACTGTCCGTAGCCTATATATTTCTATTTCTAACACCTCTAAGCGATAGTTCTATTGTTTTTCTATTGCCTGTTGCCTACATAATTCTATTTCTATCTTCTTTAAGCAATATTTTCATCTTCAGTTTTCTGTAAAAGAAAACTACTGTGACGGCTTTGTCTGTCCGTCCGCACTTTTTCTGTCCGCCCTCAGATCTTAAAAATTACCAAGGCTAGAGGGCTGCAAATTGGTATGTAGCTCATCTACCCTCCAACCATCAAACATACCAAATTGCAGCCCTCTAGCCCCAGTAGTTTTATTTTATTTAAGGTTAAATTTAGCCATAATCGTACTTCTGGCACCGATATAGGTACCAACAACACAGGCCACCACCGGGCCGTAGTTGAAAGTTTCATGGGCCGCGGCTTTTAGTTTCAGGGGTCGTGGTTGTACAGAAAAATTTATTGCGCCGAAGAAACTTCGGCGCATTTTTACTTGTTTTAATTGTGTGTAGTCTACATAATTCTAATACTAATATCTCTAAGTTATATTTCTATTTTTACTAACATTTGCATCCGATTCCCAGGAAGCTTGAGAGGACATTAAAATTCTTACTAACTAATAATAATAATAATAATAATAATAATAATAATAATAATAATAATAATAATAATAATAATAATAATAATAATAAATAATAATAATAATAATAATAATAATAACACTCGCTCAAAATAACGAAATTTTTGGAAACGTTATTCATAAAATAACTGCAACACTGCCTTGTGACCTTTAAATTTCAACTGTTATACAAAGTCAGTATTGATATCGATAAAATAATGATGAAAAAACTACATCAATTTTTAACTGAGGTTTGTCTTTCAAACAGATACAATATTGTTTTCCACCTCAAATTTTATTTATTATTATTTCCGTAGCGAAATCAGTATATATAATTTGCAAAAAAATATTGCATCAGTACAGTACATACTACCTGAATAAGCATTTAGTAAACAACAACAACAACAACAACAATATAATAATAATAATAATAAGAAGGATATGGGATACGCCAGTGGACATTGCACCCATAATCATAGGAACACCAGGCACGGCCCCAAGATTCCTGGGAAGGAATCTGGAAAAACTAGATGCCGAAGTAGCTCCAGGACTCATGCAGAAGACTGTGCTACTAGAAACAGCGCACATAATGAGAAAAGTGTGCTACTAGAAACAGCGCACATAATGAGAAAAGTGTGCTACTAGAAACAGCGCACATAATTGAGAAAAAATGTTACTACTAGAAACAGCGCACATAATGAGAAAAGTGTGCTACTAGAAACAGCGCACATAATGAGAAAAGTGTGCTACTAGAAACAGCGCACATAATGAGAAAACTGTGCTACTAGAAACAGCGCACATAGTGAGAAAAGTAATGGACTCCTAAGGAGGCAGGATGCAACTCGGAACCCCACACTATAAAAACCACCCAGTCGAAAAGGATGTTTGTGATAGACAAAAAAATAAAAAATGATGATAATAATAATAATAATAATAATAATAATAATAATAATAATAATAATAATAACATCGACGAACAAAACTGTCCAGGTATGAGAAGTCTTTCATTATACTTCACAAGATTATTTACAGTAATGAAGCACCTGTTGTTTACCCAGTCAGTATAGACGTAACCCTCAACATACGAGAAATAACAAGATAGCTCTTTCTTCCTTAATTTCAAAACGAAAAACAAAATAAGCCATACTTATCCACTAAAAACAAATAAGAATAATAATTATTTATTCATTTCTCTTCTCAAATATACAAAAATAATCTCTCTCTCTCTCTCTCTCTCTCTCTCTCTCTCTCTCTATGTCCATCCCCGTTCTCTAGCCCTTCTTTCTCTTACTTTCAAAAAAAAAAAATTACAAGCCATGCTCCATCAGTAAAAACATAAGAAAAACATGAATCAAAAATAAAAAAATAAAAAATGTCAAAAATAAAAATAAACGCTCTCTCTCTCTCTCTCTACTTCCATCCCCGTTCTCTAGCCCTTCTTTCTCTTATTTTCAAAAAAAAAAAAAAAAAATACAAACCATGCTCCATCAGTAAAACATAAGAAAAAATATGAATCAAAAATAAAAAAATGTCAAAAGAAAAAAATATATATATACATATATATATATATATATATATATATATATATATATATATATATATATATATATATATATATATATATATATATATATATATACTTGATATATTCAGCTCCCGTCTTACCGAGAAGGTGCGATAAAGCCTCTCGGGCAGGAAGAGTCTGTAGGGATGCTTGATGCTGGCTCCGGCCTTGAAGCCAAAGGCCGGGAATCCGTCGAACCCCGTCACGAAGTACTGCGTCGACGGATCAGCGAACGGCACTGCTATAGCCTGCAGGAGATCCAGTTCTTCTATCGGCTCTGCAAAGACAAGAAAAAAAAGGGAGGAAAAATTAGTCATTTCAGTTTCATATTGGTATGAGCTCAAGTTCAGGGTATAATGTTAACACATAACAGTATATATATAAATATATAATATATAATATTATATATATATATATATATATATATATATATATATATATATATATATATATATATATATATACTGTATATATTATATATATACATATATATATAATGTATATATGTATAAATTTATATATTATATATATATATATATATATATATATATATATATATATATATATATATATATATATATATATATATATATATATATATATATATATATATATATATGTGTGTGTGTGTGTGTGTGTGTGTGTGTGTGTATAGATCTGTACTGCTGTAATGTTAACATAGTGAACTTGGGTCATGTCAATGCTCATATAGTACACGCACTTATGCATATACACTTGAGAGAAGTAAACATATACTCTTCCTTATTTTACCCTTTCGGCCTTTTGACCTCCAGTAATGGATTCACTTTCAGATATATAAACATGATCTGGATCTATGCCCGTGACTATTTAATCCGTTATGTGAAGCACCTGGCTGAGGTACCAAGAACAAGGGTTAAAAGCTTTTTGATAAACGTGATGCTACGAATTCACTCGCGTTATGTTTATGTTCATGTACTCGGGTGATGTTGTGGGGCTAGCAATGTGGTTATGGTAAAAAGGTACTTAGTTAAGCCAAAACCCCAAAAACTGAATAATGTACAATACAATGACAGTGATTAATACTGCACACTTTCTGATCATTGGTTAATTCGAAACGACGATACCCAATAATATGCCCTTAAGGGAAAGTAGACGCCTACATGAAGTTAAGGCCTTGGGAACATAAAACTTATAAAAGTGGAAGCCAAGGGTCGAGAGTCACTCAAGGAACTCTGAAGCAGAGTATCCAGAAAACAGATCATTATTAATGTGCTTATCCACTAAATATAAAACATGACTATAATTCTGACAAGTATACCAGCAGTATTTGAGAACTGAAATTCAAAAGTAACATTCCTGTATATAAATTCTCGTCTGATACTGCAACGACAACCTGTGTTTGTGACACATCCAATGTTTGGTTTGTGACACCAAATACATTCAGTAGTCAAGACTCACAAAAAAAAAAAATGTGTGTACTAATGCTACGACCAGCAGCAGATAATTCTAGTCAGTATGGGATAAATACAGTAACCTAGAATATCAGAAATATAAACTGTAAGTTGTAATCCGTTAGTGAATTGATCAATTTCAGAGACAATTACTGAAATTTGATTCCTAAAAAGGAAAACATAAATTGAGCACAAAACATCAGATATATTCGTACATATATGCACAATGACAGAAAAAATGAAAAGCCTGTTAAGGTAGTCCAGAGAAAAAATAATTGTAAACAAGCCAAAGTTATTTTTATTGATAGAAAAAGTCATAAAAATATCACAGAAAACAAAATACGATCCCTTCCCTCGCCTCCCCACCCCCACACAAAATATGATCGCTTTCTTTCCTCCTCCATTCTCTCCCCAACCCCCAACCCCCGCCCCAACACACACGCACTCAAATCCTGCGTACGAGAATAATTTCACGTTTGGCCTATGTCAGCACTAATGAATGACTCCATTCAATCATTCCACGGAACCATGGCCAAAGGAACCGAAGATACGGATGTAATTAGACACCTTTCTGCACACACGACACAGGCGTGACACGGGGAAGGCAAAACCGTCCGTTAACAGGAGAGATCAGCCTCTGCTTTGAGTGTACTTAATTAACACTTAATTAATAAATGACAAACAAAAATTATGGGAAAAGGTTTTACATGTGTTCTAGTTTTATTTCATATGTAGCACCCCGGCTTGAGCAAATAATGGCAAATATCATGGTGAATTTCAAGGTGACCCAGATCATGTGGACAAAAAAATATTACAAAACACATTAGCTCGCTAAGCATGGAAGTGTTATTTAGAATAAATTACAGCTATACATAATTATATATATATATTATATACATAATATGTATATATACATATATACACATACATACATGCATACATACATATATATATAAATAATATATATATATATATATATATATATATATATATATATATATATATATATATATATATATATATATATATATATAGCCATAATGAAATCTTGACATCTCGATTCCATCAGAGCCAACCTTGGATTCAAGGCTAGCTAAATGATGGGCGTATCTAAGAAAAAATAATGTGATAAAATCGACAAGTCAAGGGATCATTATGGCTATTACTAAATATATTATATATATATATATATATATATATATATATATATATATATATATATATATATATATATATACTATATATATAAGTTCCATATACCTCACAGAAAAAGAGCAAAGGTTTCATAACATTACTGGATGAAATTCCCTTCTCGTCCTTTTGGTTTCACACTTTACATACCTCTCTCTCTCTCTCTCTCTCTCTCTCTCTCTCTCTCTCTCTCTCTCTCTCTCTCTCTCTATATATATATATATATATATATATATATATATATATATATATATATATATACATATACAGTTTCAATAATATCGTATTTATCATTCTTTTTATTATGGACAACAAACAGAATAATTACAAACTTTGTAAGGTAATATGACGTTAAGCTACGTTCGCAAAACAAAACCAAAAATACGTATTGTCCCGCTCTGTAACATTCCTAGAGCTTTAGTAAAAGAGTACGGTATCTACTTTTCGCTTCAATTTACAGCCTCGGAATTATATTTCCAATCCCCCGAATCACCACTCCCTTGAAATGACTCGCAACCGTTATCATTTTCGCACCATTCAAAAATAATAACCATTATGCTTTCAGTGAAATACGATCCGCTGGTACATACTCACCGTGCGTGTGTTAGTAAGTACTCCCGCACGCACGCATGCACGCACGTAATAAGATATGTAAATCCACTTACGTATAAAAGAATATTTTTTATCAATCTCAGCGTATCGTACTCTGTAAGCTCTTACGCATTACGCAACGTTCATTATGTCATGTTCTTTCGCATAACATAAAGATCGGGGGTCCGCTACTCATCAGGCATTAGTAAAAAAGCGGCCACTGTTTTTATTCTCTTCTTGGAAAAAGGTGAGAAGACCCATGAAAGTAATCACAGGTTACAAACGAAAAGTGGTTGGAATAATGGCAGTACTCTTATTACACGAATGTTAGAGGCCTCATAAATCAAGTTACAGAGGTAAAAATAACAACTTTGAACGTTCAAGGGTCATTTTTAATATGTGGAATGTGTTATATTTTCCATGTTTATTGAAGGCTGTACCCTGCAATTTTATACACGATTTTTTTTTTATTCATTTTTTTTACAATGGCTTAACACAAGCACACAATTTAAAAACTGACCAATGCTATTCTTCTCAGTAGGGTAAAAGGTGCCATTTGGCGTCCTGAACATTTGGTGTCCTCAAGAAAGGGTGTCATTTGGTGTCCTCAATTATTATTATCATTATTATTATTTATTTTATTTTTTTATATTTATTTATTTTTATATGAAGAAAATAACATGCATATATAAAAAAATTATGTAGTAGGGTACAAGGTGCCATTTTGCGTCCTGAACATTTGTTAGTAGGGTAAAAGGTTCCATTTGGCGTCCTGAACATTTGGCGTCCTCAAGAAATGGTGTCATTTGGTGTCCTCAATTATTATTATTATTATTATTATTATTATTATTATTATTATTATTATTATTATTATTATTATTATTATTATTTATTTTATTTTTATATTTTTGCTGAAGAAAATAACATGATATAAAAAAAATTATGTAGTAAGTAGGGTAAAAGGTGCCACTTGGCGTCCTGGCGTCCTCAATTATTATTATTATTATTTATTGTATTTTTATATTTTTGCTGAAGAAAATAACATGCATATATAAAAAAAAAATTATGTAGAAGGGTAAAAGGTGCTAAGGCTCCGAACTGATATGAGAGAGACCCACTGCGTGACTCATCAACGGCTGTATGACTGATAAGAGTTGAACCAATACAAACTATCTGTTAATGATTAAAAAGCCACAATAATATAATTGATAAATTGTATATTTTAAGACACAAAAATATACAAAAAGGGGATAAAAACGAGGAGCTTTCGACCGTTTGCTGCAACGGTCCTCTTCAGCTTCAGTTGGCTGAAGAGGACCGTTGCGCAAACGGTCAAAGCTCCTCGTTTTTATCCCCTTTTTTGTATATTTTTGTGTCTTAAAATATACAATTTATCAATTATATTATTGTGGCTTTTTAATCATTATTTTCGATCACAATATAGCGATGCTCCACAGTTAAACTATCTGTTATTAATCCCACTTTATCGATAACAGTCTGATTAAGAGGAGGAGACACCTGCTGAACTGATGTGGCTGAACTGCTATTATACATATAAATATATATACAATTCCTCTCTCTCTCTCTCTCTCTCTCTCTCTCTCTCTCTCTCTATATATATATATATATATATATATATATATATATATATATATATATATATATATATATATATATAAACCTGTACATGTTGTTTACACACAAACACAGTATAAGTATGTACATATATTTGTGTGTATGTATATATATATATATTTCTAGATATATATATATATGATATGATATGTATATATATGTATGTATGTATGTATGTATGTATGTATGTATGTATGTATGTATGTATGTATGTATGTATGTATGTATGTATGTATAAAACAGGTCAAATGTTGCATGACTTTATCTTTCGTAAATGTTTGGTGAAGTCGCCTGTTTGTATTCAAATTCTTGGTACCTGTTATCAATTATTCAACTTATTAATGAAAAGCCGTCATTACTGAAATTCGTGATGAAATTAAAATATATTTCCATTAAATTTTCTCTCAGAAAAAAAGATAAACTAGAAAACGAATCACTATATAAGCACACACACACAGACACGTGAAAAGAAGTTGAGTGATTGAGGCATATCGTTCGACCTTCCGGGAACTTTCACAAGACTGACTCCAGCGTCTCCAGAAAATCCCCGGGCCTTGCTTACGGAACCTCATCTTCTAGCGGAGCTTTATTTATTTATACATACAATTATACATAATTATACATACATGTAGTTAGAAAAAGAGATGAAGAATCATTCCAAATCATTGCCATCTGCTGGAAGTCCCTGACAATCCCGGGAATCCCAACAATTCCAGAAGACTGGAGCAGCTCAGTGGAGACGAAAATGTCTCTGGAATCCAGATGCGTCACGTGTCCGATTACAAAACTTGGGATAAATCAGACACAGTTCATCCGTATGGAGCGGACTCTCCTTCTTTGTGAAGACAGATGATCAATTTCCAGAAAACGAGGAAGCCAGGTCAACGCAGACGTAGGAGACACGAGAAGGAAGAGCTTCGAGCGGGAAGTCTCCTCTTGCCATTGGATACCTCGAGGTGGGGAAGCAGTGATACAGATTTCACATATTCCTCAGTGGCAACCTCTGGCGTGGCCTAAAATCCCGTAAGTTCAATGCCTACCACATATGCAAAATTGATTTTCCCACCTCCTGAGGATTGTAGCGTGGCAGGAACTTACGCATCGAGGAACACCTTCAGCACTGGAGTGTTTCATACAGTCAGCAGCGAAATAACTGGTTTCGGGACTCTGCATAGGAATCATCTGTTTTCACAAAAAAGCAGAGACGCCGTAGGATCTTGGCTAGCTAACAGAGCGAAGAATGGGGAAGGGCCCATCCCTGGTAAAACTAAACCCCCATTTCAGTGATGCTTTGTTGGCGAAGATGCCCCAGGGGTGAGATCAATTGTGATCGTCAAAGGCCAAATATATGTATATACATATATATATATGTGTGTGTGTAATAATATATATATATATATATATATATATATATATATATATATATATATATATATATATATATATATATATACACACACTACAAATATATATATATAATATATATATATATATATATATATATATATATATATATATATATATATATATATATATATATATATATATATATATATATATATAATGTGTGTGTGTGTGTGTAATAAGATGTCAAACTGCACGTGACAAATATATATGCAGATAACAATTTGAAAGGTGAAAATTAAAGACAAAGTAACAAGTACTTTCGTGTATCACGAACAATTCTTTGGGGTATAAATTACTCCAAAGTACCCTCAAGAAGTGTACATGATACGCGGAAGCTCTTGGTACCTGGTCTGAAATTTTCACCTTTCAAATGGTTATCTGCATATATATTTGTCACGTGCAGTTTGACAATACACTTGACACACACACACACATACATTATATATATAAATATATATATATATATATATATATATATATATATATATATATATATATACTGTATATATATAATATATATTTACATATATAATGTGTGTGCTTATATGTATATATTTTTATATATATATATATATATATATATATATATATATATATATATAGCCTATATATATAGCTCTATATATATATTTTGGGCCTTTGACGATCCCGAACCAGTTGATCTCACCCTGGGTGTTCATCTTCGCCAACAAGCATCACTGAAATGGGGGTTTAGTTTTACCAGGATGGGCCTTCCCCATTCTTCAACTCTGTTAGCTTCCGCTAAGAAGCCTCTTTCCTTCTCGCGTCTCTGCTTGATCATCTGTCTTTTTGTGAAAACAGATGATTCCTTTATCCCAAGTCCCGAAACCAGTTAGGACTTTCGCTGCTGACTGCTTCATCTCTTTTTCTAACTATATGTAAACACTCCAGTGCTGAAGGTCTTCCTCGATGCTTGTAAGTTCCTGAAGGTCACATTACAATCCTCAACTTCTGGGAAAATCAATTTCGCATATGTGGTAGGCATTTTTTCTTAATGGATTTTTAATTTCCACGCCAATAATGTTTGCCACTGATAAATTGAATAATTACTGAAATCGGTATCACAGCTTCCCCACCTCGATAAAGGTATCCACTGGCAAGAGAAACTACCCATACTCATATTACACTCTTAATACCATATCTCGTGTCTCCTACGTCTGCGTTGACCTGTTTGCTGTAAACAATCGTTTTCTGAAACTGATCATCTGTCTTCATATATATATATAAAGATAGGAGAGTCCGAGAGAGGAATTGTTTATATGAACTGTATCTGATTTATCCCAAGTTTTGTAATCGGACACAGTGAAAATAGATCTATCTTTCGGTGGTCTCAGAGATATCAAGCCCAAAACTTTAACCACGGGCCGCTGGTGGTCTGTCCTATATTGTTGCCAGATGCACGATCATGGCTAACTTTAACCTTAAATAAAATAAAAACTACTGAGGCTAATGGGCTGCAATATGGTATATTTGATGACTGGAGGGTGAATGATCAACAGACCAATTTGCAGTCCTCTAGCCTCAGTAGTTTTTTAGATTTGAGGGCGGACAGACAAAGCCGGCACAATAGTTTTCTTTTACAGAAAACTAAAAAGGGACACTGAAAAGACAAGTCACTGAATGGACAATTTAAACTCCAATCTAAAGGACTCTTTGTATACAACATTTCTAATTATCCCTAAACTGACCCGTGAACCACAGCTTTAATAAGTAACTAGGGATAACTGAATCATGTCACAATTTTCCAGCGAATTTCCTAACTCTCTACGATAAGTTATGAATAACCGTCTTGGTAGCTGGTATATTAGGGAATTTATAGCTGAAATGTGAATAAATATTTAGTTGTTATCTCTCTCTCTCTCTCTCTCTCTCTCTCTCTCTCTCTCTCTCTCTCTCTCTCTCTCTCTCTTCAAAGTTTTTTTTTTTTCTAGAAAACAATAAGAGCTGGTGGTAGTATTTCCCGCCACCGCATAAAAGAGACTTTAAGACTTTTCCATACTGCAAATATTAAAACTTCAGGATCACTAAAATCTTACACGCCAACCAGGATGGCTAACTTTAATAAGACGAAACATGAGAATACGGTATAGAAAGATGTGAAATAAGGATGATGAAAATTATTTGATAAAGTAATAATTTGAATATTTATCAAAGGTAGTCACTAGAACGAACTACAATATACTTCAACTTTCATATTCTTAGTTGGTTGATTTAAGACAAGGTTACATTAAAAGCCCATATATATATATGATTATAATAAATTTTGTACGTGATTCATTTATCATATATGTATACCGGTTTCGACTTTATTTCTAAGCCTTCATCATGGCTTGCAAATAAAGTCGAAACCGGTATATATATATATATATATATATATATATATATATATATATATATATATACATATATGATTATAATTACCTATATATATATGATTCATTTATCACACAGATACCAATAGAAAAGAGAGAGAGAGAAAAATAAAAAAAGAGAAGAAGAGAAGGAGTGAAAAAATAAAGTCTGAACCAGGATAACGGCCAAATGCTTTTGTGTCGTGTTATCAATACCAAGATGTTTACATTGCAGTAATCGCCATAAAAACAGTCGTAAAAATGGAAATAATGGCCTCAAGCCAAGCAAACATGAGTCAGCACAGTCTAAATGCTTACAACAGCTGATTCTATATATTCTCCGGAAGGTGTTTTCGTGGAAGTTCCAGGAATTTGGGGGTTGACCCAAGTGATATCTTCAACCTCCAATCAATTATGTGTATCTTTCCCATAAAAGATATCCTATCAAGTCCTCTATAGAGATTTGATATACATATCCTTCCAATCAGCTATTGAAGGGAGGCCTTGCTGATTAATCCTTCCAATAAGGCTATATAGATACACACCTGAGGTTCACACATATAGATAGATCAGAACTGTGTCCTTCAAGGAGTACTTCTCCCAATCGCTACGTATTCCCCATATAGACTGATTCATGATTCGTTTATATATAATTTTGTATATAATATTAAGTACGAATTAAAGTGGAAAATTACAAACACTTGTGGCATTTGCATATCAATATTTAAAAGGAATAAATATACAATATTCATCCAGAGGATCTGATAAAAGAAACCAAGGTAAGAAGAGAAAGACTCAAATGCTCAAGAACGTACATAATAAAACATTGTTAGCTTTAATAAAACGAAACAAACGTTAATATTATCAGGCAATTATTTAAGTTACAGTGAAACGAAATTCTACAAACGAACTTAGATTTTTACGACACGAACAAAATATATCAAAGAAATAAAAATACTCCAGCGAATAGCAGCTTTCGGTGTAAAATTAGTCTCTCAAAAACATTTTGAGCAACAAATTGGCATCTCGACAGCGATAATAAGCCCAGTTTATTGATCGTGATTGAAGAAAAACAACACACAAACATTCACACAACATTCCGAATGTATAACCACACGGATAAACTGTATATATGATAATAAATATATATATATATATATATATATAAATATATATATATATATAAATTTATATATATATATATATATATATAAACACTTGTGATTTGCATATTATACAATATTCATAGAGGATATATAAAAATGCTCCACCCTATATATACATTGTTATTTATAAAAAAGCGTATATATCCGGAAGTATATATTGATATATATATATAAAATATCATCGTATATATTACTCTCAAGTCATTGAGCAGAGCATCTCAGAGATTGATCGTGAGAGAGAGACATACATGACACAACATGTATGTATATATAACTATTATAATATATATATATACATAGATGATACACATAATATACACTATATCCCAAATTCAGGAGAGAGAGAGTATATATATATAAATATATAGAGATAGATATATATATATATATATAGATAGAGATATATTATATTAATCATAGCCACGTGTATGCTGCTAACATTACCCATCTCAGGAGAGAGAGAGAGAGAGAGAGAGAGAGAGAGAGAGAGAGAGAGAGAGAGTAAATTAATCACAGCCAAATATTACTATTAAAGAGAGAGAGAGAGAGAGAGAGAGAGAGAGAGAGAGAGAGAGAGAATCTAAATTAATCACAGCCAAATATTACTATCAAGAGGAAATGACCATTCCATTTCCAGAACATGGCTGCACTTGATAACCTCAATTATAAATGGTCTCATTAACCCGGGCGTCATCAGCGCCTGAAGAAGAAGACCACTTCAGCCGCCAAACTCCTTTCATGAGAGGGTAAAATGTCTCCCACCTGGTATTTCTAATTAACACTCGCCACGGAGGGAGACGGAGGAAAAGAATTTAATAAAAAAAAATTAAGGAGAAAAAGGGGTGGGGGGAAATTGTGGTCTTATCCTTCGCCGCCTCCTCCTGACTTTTACCCTTTAACCGTCATCCACCAAACTCTTCCCGTTTCATATTTTTTTTCTTTTTTCTTTCTTCTTAGTTTCTTATTTTTAATGTCTGCTTCTCGTTTGTTTAGGTAATTTCGTTATCCTTCACTCTTAGACAAGTTTGTAAAACTTTTTTAGTTTCGTTTATTCTTCTCATTATGAAAACAGCAATGTCCAAAGATATGCATCTTCGTATTATAATAACAGAGAGAGAGAGAGAGAGAGAGAGAGAGAGAGAGCATGCATACAAATATCAATTACAACGAAAGAGGGAGAAAAGACATTAATAAACGTTAAATTAAAACCTGGGGAATTAAAACAGTAAATGAACACTGGAAGAACAGCGCATATAAAAGAAAAATAGATACTAAAAAAAAAAACTATAAAACTAGGAGATACAAAAAGAAGAAACAGAGGAGGAGGAGGAGGAGGAGGAGGAGGAGGAGGAGGAGGAGGAGGAGGAGGAGGAGGAGGAGGAGGAGGAGGAAAAAGAGAGCAGTAGTTGCACAGAGGAGGAGGGGAGGGGTGGAGGCGGAGGGGAGGGGGAGGTAATGGGTAAGGGGAGGAGGAGAGGTGGGTGAGGGGAGGGGAGGGGGAAAGTTAGGAAGGGGAACAGGATGAGGTCGAAGACGGTCATTTGTTTTTATAAGCCCGAGGGCCACAAGGCCGTCGTAGTGGTATTGAATGCGGCCAGGAGAGCACTGCCAGCCCCCCCCCCCCCCTATCCTCTCTCCTCTCCTCCCCTCCCCTCGCCCCTTTTGTCTATTTTTCCCCCTTTCCTCCATTCTCCTCATTTTCGAACCTATTCAAGATTCTAATCCTTTCTTTTGCCCTCGTCTTTTGTAGTTCATACGAGAGGTTGGTCTATCTTTATCATTCCATTTCTTTTATTATTTCTGCTCAATTGTCAACAATTTTGCATGCTGGTTTCCAAAAAGTATAATAATATTTCTTTTCGTCTATTAATTTTCTAATGTCTTCGTATGAATATTCTTATCAAGGTTCTTAGCCAAATTAGTTCCTCTTGCGTAGACAATGGTATGCACAAGCAAAATAAAACAACAGAATTTTTAAAATACGTTCAGAACCTGAAGTTTATTTTTTTCTATTTTTAAGCCCAATGAATTGAAATACGTTAATCATAATATTAAAGAAACAAACTACTGATGGATAGATAATGAATGAAAAGAACTAATAATCGCTGTATACATGTCGTATTCCAATAGGAAATACAAACACCGCGGAACCCCATCAATTAAAATTGGAAATACATATATACATATATGTATATATGCATATGTACATACATATATATACTGTATGTGTACAGTATATATATACATACACATATACATATACAAATATATACAAATATATATATATATATATATATATATATATATATATATATATATATATATATATGTATGTGTGTGTGTGTGTGTGTGTGTGTGTGTACACATGCATGTATCGCCGATTCCTTTTTTCCCCTTGAAGGGGGTGGTTGCACGAGTTAACCTTCTGTCTCTGTGAAAATACTCTGCGATGAGGCTGCTAGCCACGATCCAATCTTCACCCTGGCTGCAATCCTCTGCAGTCGACTAACTACCATCAATTCTCGCATTTTACAACAATGACGTTCTCATTACGAACTGAAACCAGTTCACAATAACAAATTACAGCAAAGTCAATCAGCAACTGCAAAAGCAAAACGATTAAAATACACTGATATTATCTTCCATGACATAAATAACGATGATAAATTCTCATGCAAGAAAGCAATGACTCTAAGTGTCTCATTCAAGAAAGCAATAGAATTAAATACCTCAAATTTCCTGAGGTAATGATTGACAAATTATTATGAAATATGAGTCAATCAGTCGACACCACGCGAGAACTGAAACTAAATCAGAGAACTGAAACTCGGTTAAATTTAGACTTATTCAGTTTTGCACATTTTCAAGATTTCAAAACTAAACACCAATTTGAGAAAAAGATTGGTAAATATCAGTCCACCCCATCATAATAACAGTTACTAACTACGGCCAGAAATCTCTCTATATAGAAGGGGCAAGCAAGAGCAACATGCAGAACAGAGTGTATTCTGTACAGCAGTGATTCTCAACCTGGGGCGCGCCCCCTTTGTAGGGGCGTCAGCAACTTCCAGGGGGGGCGCAAACCCTACGAAAAATTTAAAAAACTCTCTAATTATATTCGTTATTCTCTTAACAAGACTGAGGAACTAACACTCAGAAGTTTATGTAAAAATGCAAAAGTATCGCCTTGCAACGTTAGTTTCCAATAGTCTGCTACTCTAGTTAGACTCGTTGGGCTTAAGAATAAAAACGCCCCTTCCCTTTCTCTTTTTTTTTCATTTTCCTTTAAATCTGAGAGGCAATTTTACTCATGGACGCAAGGGGGGCGTGGAGGGAAGGACCAACTCTCAGAGTGGGCGTGGTAATGAAAAGGTTAAGAACCACTGCTCTACAGCATACAGTGTACAATAACCGGCCATTTTTTCTTTCAACAGAAGGCCTAAACAGGATAGCTCAGGCAGGCACAAAAGGGAGATGACCTTTACCGCTGCTGATGAGAAAAACAGACACATTTAAAAGTATTTTCATACAAAGAACAATAAAGCTATGGAATAGTTTACCCTGTGCCGTGGTTCAAAGACAGACAGACAGACAAAATATAGAATTTAGGCCAAAGGTCAAGCACTTGGACCTGTGAAGTCACTCACCGCTGAAACGGAAATTGAGAGGAAAAAGGTTTGACAGATGTAACAGGAAAAAAACCTCGCAGTTACACTATGAAACAATTGTCAGGAGAGGGTGGAAAGGATATGAATGGAGGTACAGTAAAAGGAACGAAAGGGGTTGCAGCTAGGGGCCAATGGAACACTGCAAAGAACCTTTGGTAATGCCTACAGTGCACCGCATGAGGTGCGCTGACGGCACTACCCCACAGCGGAAGTGGTTCCGAGACCGACGACCTCAACAAGACAAAATAGAATCCTTTTTCTGGGGAAACAAAAGTTAAAAAGAAAAAAGACCAGACGGTAAGAATTGATCGTAGAATCCGTAATGAGGTGAGAATCTTGTCACGTATTCTTATGAATATACGGTTATTAAAATATACTGTTGTACAAATTGAACCGAATGTGAAACCCAAAAACACTAAATAAAAGAGGAAAATAATAATTAATCCAGTTTTTTATCATCTGACTTAAAGTTTTTCATTTTATTTTGATAAAATTATCGCCTAGAAATAAAAGATACAAAGATTTCAAAAAATTAATAAGCTTGCAAAGGTCAATTAATCTTACTGAAAAGTAAAATGAAGACAAAATAAATCTCTACAATATTTTTCATTGTGACCAAAGCTGTTGTAACGCCAGTCAACGGATATCAGGCAATCGACTACTTTTATAGAAAGAGACAAGGTGACAACGTGCATCTAGATTAAATCGTTCATGTGAAAATATTCTCAGTAATAATAATAATAATAATAATAATAATAATAATAATAATAATAATAATAATAATAATAATAATAATAATAATACCAACAAATGGTTGAAGAAACACACAAGAAGGGAGAGAATTCCACCCAGTACTACTCCAGAATAAATTTGATTTTCATTAACGAAATACAGAATTGTGGCGTTTGAGTACGGCAGCTCATAAAAACACCTAAAAAAATAAAAAACACAAAAATAACCTCATAACTGTATCAAAACCGTCTAATTTACCCCAAACAGAAAAAAAACCGAGCGAAAAAAAAAACTATGCGCAGACGGATATTCTGAGAGAAAAACGGAAATTTGGGGGCGGCTGAGGCCAGAAATATTGACAGGTTTGAGTTAAGACCCGAGTTCTGTCACGGATTTATATGCAACACGCCACTCTGGATTTTATTTAGTTTTTTTTTTCTCTATCTACGCTTTCCTTTTTTCCTAATGGATGTAAAGTGGCTGTATTCATCAATGACGGTTTTGGGGACTGGCTGTTATCAACCGACATTTCACTTTAATCGCCAACCAACATTTCACTTTAATCAACCAACATTTCCCTTTAATCAATCAACATTTCGCTTTAATCGACCAACATATACCTTTAATCAATCAACATTTCCCGTCAATCAATCCACATTTCCCGTCAGTCAATCCACATTTCCCTTTAATCAACCAACATTTCCCTTTTTCAATCAACATTTCACTTTAATCAACCAATTTCACTTTAATTAACCAACCAACATTTCCCTTTAATCAACCAACATTTCACTTTAAAGAAACGTTTCCCTTTAATCAACCAACATTTCCCTTTAATCAACCAACATTTCCCTTTAATCAACCAACATTTCACTTTAAAGAAAATTTCCCTTTAATCAACTAACATTTCCCCTTAATCAACCAACATTTTCCTTTAATCAACCAACATTTCACTTTCAATTGCTGCGTAATACATTCATTTGTGTGAATACCATTCAATTTCTTCCATATTACATCTTTTATTGTTTTATCCTTTTAAAAAACTCACGAGGTATTTTTAATCAATCAATATTTCCCATTTAAATGAAATTTCTGTGTAACAGCCAACAGTACCATGTTACAAAAACTGAATTTTTCCATCTTTCGATGGCCGTAATGTGATTCTATTCATCAGCGAAAGTTAGATCAATTCCCTCTCTTTAAATAAGAATGTTAATTTACATGGTGTATATATGTATTACAAACTCATATGTGAATGCCAGCAAGAAGAGATGTCGAGTCACAACGTATAATGTACTCATGAGAGTACATTATACTAAATGTCAATCAAATTGACAACATAATATGTGCCTCGGTGAATATATGCAAATAAAAACTGATCGATGGCAACGTGTCATAAAAAAATAATCTAGTAAAAATAGTATTGAGAAAGTCCACAGAAAAATAAAGAAACTAAATACACGCTGAAGATTAAATACCTAAAACTACCAATCCAGGAATATGAACAGCGATACGAATTGAAATTTCAAATAAGCAACTAGTGATCTGACGCTCAATAAATGCAAGTCATTCGAGGAAGATGGATGAAGGAGTCGGCAAAATTACACGGTGACAAAAAAAAGGGGGGGGGGGCGACATTCCTTTCCAGTGGAAGTCCACAGGTGGTGACGGACCGCTTTATGTCAATATCAAGTAGTCACGCTTAACAAATACACTTGGAGAAACAGCTTACCGACTCGAACTATAGTAGATAAATTTTGATTTCGTTATCAATAGTATGTAAATAAAACAAGTAAAAAATACGACGAAGTTTCCTCGGCGTAATCGAGTTTTCTGTACATCGTGTAATCAAGGTCACCGAAAATAGATCTATCTTTCAGTGGTCTAGGTATAATGCTGTGAGCAGCGGCACATGAAACATTAACCACGGCCCGTTGGTAGCATGGCCTATATTGTTGCCAGATGCACGATTGTGGATAACTTTAACCTTAAATAAAATAAAAACTACTGAGGCCAGAGGGCTGCAATTTGGTATGCTTGATAATTGGAGGGTGGATGGTCAACATACCAATTTGCAGCCCTTTAGCCTCAGTAGTTTTTAACCTCTGAGGGCGGACAGAATAAAAAGTACGGACAGACAAAGCCGGCATAACAGTTTTCTTTTACAGAAAACTAAAAATGACGCTTTTTTTTATAAATAATGTAGAACTATGAAGAATAAATAATATCAACGAAGTAAATCATAATTTTCTCTAAATTTAAATAAAGCAAGATTTACATGCAGCAGTAGAGCTCCAGGCGTTTAATGGCTTAGTATCCACAATGAACATCTACGTTTGTTAGAGCAGTAAGCTTGTAAGTACATTATAAAGGTTGTTGGCTCTTTCAAGAAAAAGTTTTGCTGACTTATATATATATATATATATATATATATATATATATATATATATATATATATATATATATATATATATATAATGAGGAGAGAAAATTTTTCCTTTTTATGATATCAAAACGACCAATGTCTTTATTTATCCCCATCTCTCCCTCATTCTTTGTCTCCATAAGTATAGAAGGAATTCTCCTTCTGCTTATGCTTTCTTGGGCTCTTATATATTGCAAAACGTCTTTCAAGTTCAAGCAAACAAGCTCACTCCAGAAGTTAACCATAAGCTTCTTCTATGGCTCTTTGAATAGTCGTATTGGTTTCTTAAAAGTGGTTTTGATGTTAGTGCAGCTGAGAAGTAAAGATGTAGAAAAAAGGAGTGAATTTAAAACTATTCTTTATTCTCTTTTCCAATACAGTTTTGTACACACACACATATACATATATATATACTGTATATGTATATATATATATATATATATATATATATATATATATATATATATATATATATATATATATATATATATATTTATGAGCTATTAGGTTGTAGGGATAGAATACATTGTGGTATGTGTATATGCATATATATACGTGTATGTGTATGTATATATGATATATATATATATATATATATATATATATATATATATATATATATATATATATATCTGTATATATACATGTATATACACACGTATTCTATCCCTACTGCAAACATGTCAACTTCCTATCTTTTAGCATTACCACAATATTGCTCTTATTAACCAAAGTGTTTGTAGAACATTAAATCAGTTAACAACCCGACCACTAACGGAGCTCGTAAATATTAAGGGGGGGGGAATACTGGGATTAATCCTTTTATAGGTACATAAATTCTTAAAAATTAACAAGGAAAAAAAGCGAAAGGTTGCCTACACAACGCTATCATCAGCTGCTCTCAAAACCTTTGAGCCTCTGATCAAGAATACTCAATATTCATCCACTACTTACAGCTGTCTCGTTTAAGGTAGGTTTTGCTCGGCGCGATTATCGCTCAACGATCATCGTTTATGGATTAACGATGATCGTCAAACGATTTTTAGAGTACTAATTTGAGTATTTTTTAATTGAGCCGTTTTGCTTTGAATGGCTGACGGTCTACTGTCAGCCGTTCAAAGCAAAACAGCCTAATTAAAAACACACTCAAATTAGTGCTCTAAAAATCGTTCTACCGTCAGTCGTTCAAAGTAAAACAGCCCAGTTAAAACACACTCAAATTAGTGCTCTAAAAATCGTTCAACCGTCATTCGTTCAAAGGAAAACAGCCCATTTAAAAAAACACTCAAATTAGTGTTCTAAAAATCGTTTGACGATCATCGTTAATCCATGAACGATCATCGTCGAGCAATAATCGCACCGAGCAAAACCTACCTTTAACAAGGCATCTGAAGAACGGGAGAATAAAATTGGCATTTTCAAATGGCGGATTTCAGACGAATTCGACAGATACCCAGTTCTCGTGGATATAATTATGCTCACACAGGCAGGTAGGGCCAGACGTACGACCTCTAATGTGCGTTCGTGCTAAGTTTTTTTGGTAAAATTTTATATTGAGAGATTTTTTTTATAAAAACTTTGGGATACCAAAACAGACTATTTATTTACGTATCATAAACCATTTTACGGTGCATGTCACACCAGCAGCTAGATAAACCCATTGAGAGTAATGGAATTAACATATTGGTTAATTTTTGCTCCAAAGCCCTTTAGTCATCGTTATATATATATATATATATATATATATATATATATATATATATATATATATATATATATATATATATATATATATATATATATATATATAATGTTTTCTTTATGGAGTTATTCTTATGAAAATCAAATTCTGCCAGTTCAATTACTGTTTTTATTAGTAACTTTTGACACTGCAGGGTACTTTCTTGCATTTTTGTTTATGGTCTTTTTAATTTCGATAGTTAATTGAAGGGATAGGATATCAAATAACAGAATTAGAGACGTAACAGGGGTGCAGCCAGTCGATGAGTATGTTAGATTATCACGCTGAAGTGGCTACGTCATGCGTATAGAAGACGGGGAATAGTACGAGATATACCAGGGTAGGTTGACCTTGGTAGAAGAGGTAGAGGTAGAGGTAGGCCAAAGGAGATGTGGTTGAGGACAATAAGGCGGGAAGCAGGAGACGAGTGTTGGGGAGATCTTGAGGAGTTAGCCCAGGACAGAATGTGGTGGTGTGAGTTTATCGAGACCCTGTGCATCCCCATGGGTGCCACAGGTAATGACTGATTGATAATTCCAGTCATCTGTGTACCGCTAATTTCAAATTTTATTCGAAATATTTTTTTTGAGTTTTTGCATAAGTTATCTAAAACTGTTATGTTTCAAGGCTCTAAACAGCTCTATACCATACATTTAACAGCATATAATACATATGAGCTGATTGAAATAATCATTGATAATCATTCATTGAAATAATCATTGATAATCATTCACTTAAAGCTTCCCATGTCATCCCTCGGTCTTCTATTTAATTCTTCCTCCTTTCTTCCATACCTATGATAATTTTTTTTATACGACTAACAGTAAGAATACACTGTCATTAAGTCCCAGGAGTACAGTCGTTTGGTATAAAAAATATCTTTTGATTCCAAGAACGCCTCCCCTGTCGTGAGGGTCGAGGCACGTGACAGCATTATTTCTAATCACGATTCTTAATCTGATGAAAAAATTCGTTTTTTTTTTCTATACAATCGACTTACTTATATGGGCTTTCCTAAACCCTTTTCTTGTGACCCGGTTAGTAGGTAAGAATTCTACTCTCCTCAGTGTTTCTTTCATGACGATTGATTTTTTTTATTTATTTTTTATTTTGCTTCTTAATCTGATGAAAAAGTTCTGTTTTTTTTCTATACAATGGACTTACTTACATGGGCTTTCCTAAACCCTTTTCCTTGTGATCTGGTTAGTAGTTAAGAACTCTGCTCCCCTCAGTATTTTCTTTCGTGTCGAGTTCAAAACTCAAAACTGTTAATTTCTTTTTCTGCCTTCTACTTACCTGCACCCCTATAATAACGATAATTAAAGACCAAACAATAAAAAATATACGATCAGATTTTTTCAATTCTTACTTCACCCTCAAAACGTTTGATTTTCTGTGCAGCTGTTTTTACTTCCTGTTACACCTTACAATAACATTCTCTAAAGTAAATTAATAAAATGACTGTAAATCGCACCAAACTACAATAAAACCACAAAATTATAATATAGCATCAGACTATTATGACCCAACAAACTTACGATACGCAAATCCCAGTGAAGGAATCCTCAGTCATAAATCACCTGGGATTTGCAAGATCCACTGGTCAATAAAATAAATTATAATATTAAAGCAAATCAACGGACATTATGAAACAAACCAACATAATTTTTTGGTCATTGTCAGTCTTATTAGTGTAAAATTAATCTAGAAAAAATGTTTTTATCAGAAAGATTACTCTTTTCAAGATTTGAAACAGAATAAAGAAATAAAAATAAATCGTCACCTCGTGCGGTGCACTGTAGGCGTCTCAAGAGAAGGGTTTAGGAGCGTGCCCCATGTAATTAAGACCATTGCATTTCTTTAAACGGAATTCTTTTCTTCAGATTACTCTCCACCCTAAAACAAAATAAATAAAGCTGCGAGGTTTTCCCTCTAAATAAATCTGTCAATTTCCATTTCAGCACTGAATGACCTCATAGGTCCCAGTGCTTGGCTACTAAATTCTACATTCAATCAATCAATCAATACTATGTTTAGCAACAATCTTTTAAATTTTTATCATCATCATTAACTACAATTCTGTAAAAATTCCCTGGTCATTACAGTATAAAACCTTTTTTGAAACCTTGCAACGGACATTATGAAACAAATATGTCAATTTTTGGTCTAAATTTTGTTATTATAACTAATGAAATGTCTAGGAGCATAAACAGAAAGTTTACTGTTTTGAGTTTTGAAACAGAATAAAGAAAAAAAATAAATAAATCGTCATGAAAGAAAAAAACTGAGAGAGTCTCAATGAGAGGGTTTTGATATTTCATCGTAATGGATAAATTTATTGCAACGAAAAAACGGAAGTTTTTCATCAGATTAAGAAATAAAATAAAAAATAAATAAAAGAATAAATAAATCTAAGATGCACACTAAGATCAAATTCTTACCTCTTACTTTGGAACAAACAGAGTCGCTTTGACTACGTTTAGCAACAATCTTTTTAAATTTTTTGACAAAATATAACCATCATGAAAATGCAAAATTCCCGATTACAGCAAAAATTTATTTTGAACAGAGACTGAAGAGAGAGAGAGCTAAATTTAGAGCTACTAGAAACGTCTAGGAGATAGAGTGAATTACAACATTGCTAAAAATGAAACTAGAAAAAAATGAACAGAGAGAGAGAGAGAGAGAGAGAGAAGAGAGAGAGAGAGAGAGAGAGAGAGAGATTCTGATATTTCATCGTAAAGGATAAATTTATTGAACGAGTACTTCCGGAAATTATTTCGCTAGCATCCGAATGGTGCAAATGAGAACAGACGCCTATAAGATGCACATTAAGATCAAATCTGATCTTTTACTTGAGGAAAGAAATATTTGACACAAGTTTGCCTGGAAATTCCTTTACAAGTATGTGAATCACGAAAATGCAAAAATTGCAAAAATGTGCTTTTGAACACAGAGAGAGAGAGAGAGAGAGAGAGAGAGAGAGAGAGAGAGGAGGAGAGATGTGGGAGGGGGAGGCTTAGCGTGTCACGATGAAGACTATCTCATGACAACCTTAAAATCATGATTCCGTATCACAGCATGTCATGTCATTTGTCATTATTATGACGACAGGAGAGATAGATAGACAGACACACAGACAGACACAGTTCAAAAACTTCTACATATGACGACGGAAAAAAAAAAGATCTGACCAGAGCTACACTCTAAGGCATGTTGCATGGAATTTGTCTGTCTGGCAAATATTCTTCCATCTTTTTTTTTTTAGCATACTTCGGTTTTATCTATGTCCATGTAAATAATAATAATAATAATAATAATAATAATAATAATAATAATAATAATAATAATAATAATAATAATAATAATTTCCTTACATCACCATTTCAACAGCAACACATTCCAGTACTGGTACAACTAACCACAAATTAAACGTTAAAATATAATTCAACAGTAAGTTTCTTTCACCGAATATTTTAGAAAAATATAGCCACTCGTTTTGACATAGACACGTGAAAAACTCTTAGTTTATTAATAATATATTTTGTTTTTTTTCTCAACAAAATATAATTTGTGTGATTTATCACCAATGTGATGTATTATGATGACGGGAGATGCCAGCTAGTGATTACAAAAATGATGACACGAGCTCTTGAAAAAATAAATTTAATCTTACCACAAATGACAAAACATGAAAAGAAAAATTATGCGGAAGTTACGAAGGGACATATACCAAACCAGCAAAGGGTTGAGAAAGGCAGGAAATTGAACCAGGTTAAAGTAAAGACAAGTAGGAAACATGTAAAATATGCGCCGAAGTATAAATAAGGCCACCGAAATTAGATCTATCATGAGCCGCGCCTCATGAACTTTAACCATTGCCCGGTGGTGGCCTATCCTATATCGTTGCCAGAAGCACGATTATGGCTAAATTTAACCTTAAATAAAATAAAAACTATTGAGGCCAGAGGGCTGCAATTTGGTATAATTGATGATTGGAGGGTGGATAATCAACATACCAATTTGCAGCCCTCTAGCCTCAGTAACTTTTAAGATCTGAGGGCGGACAGAAAAAAAGCGCGGACAGAAAAAAGTCCGGACAGAATAAAGTGCGGACGGACGAACAAAGCCGGCACAATAGTTTTCTTTTACAGAAAACTAAAAGTAATGAAGAGTTTACTTGGATGAAAGAACGAAGAAAGCAGCTAATGATTCACAATGCAAGAGATGAGATGGAGCATTTAAATAATTAAAATAGAAGGGAATTCTAATCTTCACGCCACAAAAAGTGGTAAATAACAGTATACCTCGAGTTTAGACCTTGTTTGTGGAAAGATACAAGACAGTATAACGGATTTTCTAGACTCCTGACAACTGATGACCGTCTCAAACATTCAAACCTTTTATAGGACAGATACGGGAAGGACCTAAAAAAACAAAATGTTTCACTTCTCTCAAACTTTTCAATTATTGGAGGAGTTCGGCTGGAAGACAGGAAATTCTTCGAGGATCCAACTTTTTTCAAAGACACAAGAAGAGAAACCGTCAGGCTTCAAGTATAATAGAATTAAGGCGTGAGTCCAACAACCTAATGAGGCCGCCACAAAATAGATGCCATGAAAGTTAACACACTCTGGAACCAACCAATTAAAGGGGGCGGGCGTATAAATAAATATATACATACATACATAAATATATACATTATGTACATTATATATTATATATACATATATATATATATATATATATATATATATATATTCACAATTTTCTGCAATATACAGGCACAGATACATATATACATATATATATGTATATATACTGTATATACAGTATATATATATATATATATATATATATATATATATAATTTTCTTATAATATATATGAGGCTATCAGATACATATGCATACATATCCTGGGTCAAAGTGCTTTTTAATTTAATTTATTATATTTTAAAAATGACATATGTTTCTCGATATAATATATATATATATATATATATATATATATATATATATATATATATATATATATATAAAATTAGGCTTCAATCAATCTCCAATTTTAATATTGTTAAGAGAACAAGGTAGCCTAAGCGCCAAGCCACCATTCGGATAGGAATCTAGCCAATGACCCTTGTATGAACAAATTCTAGAATTATCTCCATCTATATAAAAAAAAATCTTACTGAAAAATAGTGTCTGTACAATGACAGGAACATCTTGCAGCGAGAGCTTCTCTTACAACCATATTTTTTATGATTGTAACAGCTGGTGGGATTTGGCCATAAAAATTACTCGCACTGAATACCTTGAACTTTTTCTATTTACCTGCGCATATCTTGCCATCAAACATATAATAATAATAATAATAATAATAATAATAATAATAATAATAATAATAATAATAATAATCTTTTATCCCATCTAGTAGTTTGGTTCCCCAAATGTTTCCGAGTATTTCCCTTAAGCTGATTATTACACACACACACACACACACAGAGAGAGAGAGAGAGAGAGAGAGAGAGAGAGAGAGAGAGAGAGAGAGAGAGACATTTATTACCGAAGTGTTGTTGGTTGCTCTGAGAGGGCGGCAGATAGCTTTACAACCTGTTAATGACACACTCAGCGGTGGCAAAACACGACTTCTCGCCCCCTCTACACTAATATTTGGACTCCCTTATTTTTTTTTCTTTTCGCAAGGAATGGCGGCTCTACACTTTTGTCTTAACCTTTATGGGTTCTTCTTGGTCTTTAACCTTTAATATGTTATCACGGGGAAGTATTGGGATTTGTGTGCGTGCTTGTGTTTATACCGCACACGTGTGTGCGTGTGTTCATAACGCACATGTGTGTGCGCGTGTGTTTCTATCACACATGTGTGTGTGTGTGTGTGTGTATTTTCACGTGTTTGGAAGCTTATGTCGGAGAACGATATACGTAAGATGTGTGAGTAACAGCGGGAGTTGCGTGAAAATAAATAAAAACAAAAAACTTAAAACAAAAATCATTTCCATATTACTTTCTCGTATATTCACGATTAAAAATGTCTAGACTTTTACTCTAAAATGTTTTACAATTAAAATAATTTTGTTACATGGGGCTACTTAATACAGTGTCTTTTTAGCGATGAAATTTTACTCAAATATTAAAATTTAGTTGTAAGTGGTTTAGAGAGAGAGAGAGAGAGAGAGAGAGAGAGAGAGAGAGAGAGCTTATTCCAGTATTTTAGCAACGACGCATATCGGATATTTGGGAATACCAGTTCACAAAAACAAAAAAATTTTCGGAAGGTTCCCTTATAATGCTCCCTTCTTCACAGATCGATATACCCACAAGGAACCATCTATAACCCACAGTCAACAAAAATAGGCAACACACAAAATGACTACAGTTCCCAGAACGGAGAAAATACACCAAGGACCCTCATTAACAGAAACGGCAAAGCTACAAAACGGCAAACCTGCCAAGTCTCCTTTTGCCCGTAGGTTGGATGAGGAGTTTCTACGTTTATTTGAAAAGACCAACACCGCCGCCAATAATAACTCGCGAAGAACCATACAAAGGTAGAGGAAATAGACGTGAACATACTGCTTACACTGGTAAAAACATGGCTGTTATTATTATAGAATGGAATCGAACATAGAATTTAGGCCAAAGGCCAAGCACTGGGACCTGTGAGGTCATTCCGCTGGAAAGGAAATTGAGGGTAGGTAGGATTGAAAGGTGTAACGGGAAGAAGACCTCGCAACTTGCACTAAGAAATAATTGTTAGGAGAGGGTGGATGGCATGATGGAAGAAAGATAATATGAATGGAGGTAGAGCGAAAGGAATGAAAGGGGTTGCAGCTTAGGGTTGAAGGGACTCTGCAAAGAACCTCTAGTAATGCCTACAGTGCACCCTAAGGGGATGGTTATTTTGCACGTTAATGTGAAACTGTAATTATTATAAATGTGAATGCTACCGGATAACAGCATAAGATTCGCCATTTCTTCTCATAAAAACCTGTCGTTATAACGCTACAAAGACTCGCTAGCAGTCAAACCTTTTCCCTTAAACTTGAAATGCTCATCTACACATATGGCCACAGTGACAACACTATTCAGATTCCACGTAAAACATAGCGCAGAATCCAAGGTTGTTCAGAAGAAAACCAGGAGTGACGCAAGAACTCTGCTCGCTGACATACAGGAATGAAATCCTGTGTACCTTCTAATAACTGATGTGGTAAGCAACAGTCTTTTTCTCTTTTTAATAACGGAGGGAAAACAATTGTTCCTTATGGGATGGAGGAAAAATTATTTAATGACGAAGGAAACCAACACTTTAGTTTTCTGAAAAAAAAAAAAAAACTATTGTGCTAGCTTTGTCTGTCCGTCCTCACTTTTTTCTGTCCGCCCTCAGATCTTAAAAACTACTGAGGCTAGAGGCCTGCAAATTGATATGTTCATCATCCACCCTCCAATCATCAAACATACCAAACTGCAGCCCTCTAGCTACAGTAGTTTTTATTTTATTTAAGGTTAAAGTTAGCCATAATCGTGCGTCTGGCAACAATATACGCCAGGCCACCACCGGGCCGTGGTTAAAGTTTCACGGGCCGGGCCGTGGTTAAAAAAAGTTTCATGGGCCGCGGCTGATACAGCATTGTACCGAGACCACCGAAAGATAGATCTATTTTCGGTGGCCTTGATTATACGATGTACAGAAAACTCGATTGCGCATTTTCACTTGTTTTTTTTATAAGAAAGGGAATTTTAATATGAAAAAGGGAAGCAATTTTCTAAGTGGCCTAGGGAAACATTTTCCAGTGAAAAGAGGAAATATCTACTTTTATTTCTAAATTAGAGTAGAAACGGCTGAAAGTAATTAAGCAAAGACGGAAAGAAAATATACGAGGCTAAAAGTAAATCAAATGGCAGAGGACAGCTGACAGTAAAACCATGTAAAAATAGAAGCTGAAAGAGAATTATGGAACTTATCTCTAAGCACAAAACACAAACTTCCTTCTGCAGATAGAATAGACATAAGGAAACAGAACGAATGACGGGGAGAAATGAAACTCAATAAAGAAAAAAAATGGCTAATTCATTTCAGTAACAAAACATGTTTAGTTCAAAAGCACGAGTATGTAAAATATAACGGCAATTCAACCACTATATCAAAGAGACAATCTAAACAAATAAATCACCATAGCACAAAATATCAATACCATACGACCGTCTCACTTTTCTGAATACCTACTAACCCGTAAAATATTTACCTCTCTCCGATGGCTCATTTTATACGCCCCATAACGCAAACAAATTAAGCGACCCACCCGAGGGCTTTCTTAATAAGATATTTCAATCTGCTTCGCAAACTGAAAAATGCCGGAAAATCTTCAAATCCAGTTCTGGGAAAATTCGTTTCGTAAGGCGCATCCGAACGTCTCCTAGACCTCACTCGATATTAATTCGGAAGAAAAAATACTCAAAATACCCAAGATTTTTTTTCCACGTGCTCTTGATTCATAATAATCTCTCAGGACTCACCGACATTAAAGACTTGTGCCGAGATTAATTACTTCCGGAATAGAACCACCTGTTCATCCCGGGCACGTTGATCCTGGCGGAAGGCGAGATGAGTCTCGAATGAAAACAAGTTTCGGACGAGTAGGCAGACGTTCATTCACCGGCAGTCAGCTGGGGTCGTAGGGGCTGAAAGCCCCGGGTGGAGTAACACACACCCCAGGAAGTTTTAAAAATAAATAAATAAACAAATACATAATTAAATAAATAAGTAAACAAGAACTTGCTCTTTTCACACGTGATAGTCTGAAGGGGCGAGTTTATGTAACATCCTCTCTCCCTCTCATCCAATCTAAGTCTCACGCACACATACACACATACACACACAAACACACACACACACATACACTCACTCACACACGCAAACATCCACTTCCAGAGACTAACACGCAAAGCAGGAATTTCAAATGAAAACCCGAACATCTTTACAGTTCATAATTTGAGGGTATTGCATTAATATATCATCATCTCTCTCTCTCTCTCTCTCTCTCTCTCTCTCTCTCTCTCTCTCTCTCTCTCTCTCTCTCATTGGAAAGAATATACGCAAACCTCTATAACCTCTAGGAAAAATTAAAAAGAACTTTTAAGGTTATTCAGTTCCTCTCTCTCTCTCTCTCTCTCTCTCTCTCTCTCTCTCTCTCTCTCTCTCTCTCTCTCTCATTGGAAAGAAAATAAGCAAACCTCTATAACCTCTATGAAAAGTAAAAAGAAATTTTAAGGATATTCAGTATCTCTCTCTCTCTCTCTCTCTCTCTCTCTCTCTCTCTCTCTCTCTCTCTCTCTCTCTCTCTCATTGGAAAGAATATATGCAAACCTCTATAACCTATATGAAAAAGCAAAAAGAACTTTTAAGGTTATTCAGTATCTCTCTCTCCCTCTCTTTCTCTCTCTCTCTCTCTCTCTCTCTCTCTCTCTCTCATTATTTACTTGCGAACCAAACTTACAGTATACACAGTTGATAGCTAGCATCACAACAAGCTAACCGACTGCTTTCCTCGCATCATTCAGGAGTAGATCATCAGAACAAGCCCACAAATATCTATTTTTGAATAAAGGTGCGTAAACCTATTGAAGCAAAACCAAGCAACGCCTAACGAATGAATAGTCACTTTTCTTTTCACGACATGACCTACTAAACGTCTTCTTAGCAGTGGAAAAAGGCCTCATTATATCAAAGCACACACGAGGGATCTCCTTCCTAACTGATAAAAAATATCCTCAACTCTCTCTCTCTCTCTCTCTCTCTCTAAATGTCCTTAGGAAGAATACACGCAAAGCACGACTATCTCTGAGAAAAAGTAAAAAGAACTTTTAAGGTTATTCAGTTCATCTCTCTCTCTCTCTCTCTCTCTCTCTCTCTCTCTCTCTCTCTCTCTCTTTCTAACTTTCCTCGGGAAGAGTACACGCAAACCTATACTATCTCTGAAAAAAAGTGAAAAGAACTTTTAAGGTTATCGTCTCTCTCTCTCTCTCTCTCTCTCTCTCTCTCTCTCTCTTCTCTCTCTCTAACTTTCCTCCTCAGGAAGAGTACACAAAACCTATACTATCTCTGAGAAAAGTGAAAAGAACTTTAAGGTTATTGCGTCTCTCTCTCTCTCTCTCTCTCTCTCTCTCTCTCTCTCTCTCTCTCTCTCTCTCTCTCTCTCTGTAGCTTCCGTCTTCCCTATTCGACTTCCTTCATCAGGAAATGAATGCGACTACCTATTCAGGACTCCCCCTCTCTTTCAACAAACACGCAAACACTTCTCCCTCCTCCTTGGAAGGAAATGCAACGCCAAGAGCATGGTTAATTAAAGATGAGAGAGAGAGAGAGAGAGAGAGAGAGAGAGAGAGAGAGAGAGAGAGAGAGAGAGAGAGAGAGAGAGAAATGGCTAGTTAGGGAGAAAAGGAAGTAACAGGTAAATGAAAGAGAATCTTCAATTTGGTTTCTCATTCCACAGAGAGAGAGAGAGAGAGAGAGAGAGAGAGAGAGAGAGAGAGAGAGAGAGAGAGAGAGAGAGAGAGAGGAAATGGCTATTTAGGGAGAAGCATAAATAAGGAAATAACAGGTAAATGGAAGAAAATCTTCAATTTGGTTTCTCATTCCGCAAAGAGAGAGAGAGAGACCTTACCTTACAGACCTTACAATTCGTTCAGGTTGCCCCAGGTCCCTCAGTGTGAGGCACCTTTGATGTCTAGAGAGAGAGAGAGAGAGAGAGAGAAATGGCTGGCTGTTTAGGAGAAGCATAAACAAGGAAGTAACAGGTAAATGAATGAAAATCTTCAATTTGGTTTCTCATTCCACAGAGTTTTTAGGGAGAAGCATAAATAAGGAAATAACAGGTAAATGGAAGAAAATCTTCAATTTGGTTTCACAAAAGACAGAGAGAGAGAGAGAGAGAGAGAGAGAGAGAGAGAGAGAGAGAGAGAGAGAGAGAGAGAGAGAGAGAGAGAGAGGAAATGGCTGTTTAGGGAGAAGCATAAACAAGGAAGTAACAGGTAAATGAATGAAAATCTTCAATTTGGTTTCTCATTCCAGAGAGAGAGAGAGAGAAGATAAGAGAGAGAGAGAGAGAGAGAGAGAGAGAGAAAGAGAGAGAGAAATGGCTATTTAGGAGAAGCATAAATAAGGAAATAACAGGTAAATGGATGAAAATCTTCAATTTGGTTTCTCATTCCGCAAAGAGAGAGAGAGAGAGAGAGAGAGAGAGAGAGAGAGAGAGAGAGAGAGAGAGAGAGAGAGAGAGAGGAAATGGCCAATTAACGAAAGAAAATCTTCAATTTGGTTTCTCATTCTGAGAGAGAGAGAGAGAGAGAGAGAGAGAGAGAGAGAGAGAGAGAGAGAGAGAGAGAGAAGTAAATGCAAAAAAATCTTCAAAAAAAAGCGCAAAAAAAAAAAAACTGAACTCGAACACTCTGAAACATTCAGAATATAATCAACCCGGATTTAATCTCTGGAGTAAATTACGCAGTGTTAGCTGTATATTGACATTTACAGATCTGTCTAACCTGGGATTGATTGCATGTGAATAATACAAAACGAGCAACCTAAATGAGGCCAGTGTTTCGACATGTAATGCAGCTACAATTTCTAATCATTTCGAGAAACACAACTCTGAAAAATTCAAGGCAAGGATTCAAAATGAGGATTATACAATAAAAATGATAGAATGGAAACAAGAGATAAATAAATGAATTATTACGGATATAAATACAATAATATTACCACTTAAGAGAAAAAAAGCGACAAAATATAAGTGATGAGAACAAGACATAAAAACTAAATTGAGCAGCAAGAAGACAAACAGATGAATGTCAGTGAAATACTATTCAGTAGAGAATTGCCAATAAAGTTTAGATAAACGCATAATTAAAACAAATGACAAGAGATTCGTAGAAGACAACCACACGCGTGAGAGAAATCAAGAAAAACAAATTGCAAATCAGAAAATTACAAATACAAAATGTTAACCAACTAAATCCACCTTTTCCCAATCAATGAAGAAGAAGAAGAAGAAGAAGAAGAAGAAGAAGAAGAAGAAAAAGTAGAAGAACAAGAAGAAGGAGGAAAGGAGAATACGAAGACTACTCTTTGTTTACACAAAAGGATTATCTTACCACTTTTGGGAGCCAACGTCGGTCTTACCTCTCACTAGAGGAAACTATAAGATCTATGTAAATTAAACATCTGTTTAGACAGGCGCACTTCCACGACACTTGAAAGGTGATTAAAAATTCTTCGTATGAAATCCTTCATTACTGATGTAAGAAACTAGAAAATTACAGCAGCGTAATCTTGCTAATGGCATATCAATCCGAATTATACCACGATGTATAACAAGTAAAAAATGGGCCGAAGATTCTTCGGCGTACTCGAGTTTTCTGTACAGCCGCTACAGCGTATAATCAAGGCCACCGAAAATAGATCTACCTTTCGGCGGTCTCGGTATAATGCTGTATGAACCACGGCCCATGAAACTTTAACCACGGCCCGTTGAAGGCATCTTATATCGTTGCCAAAAGCACGATTATGGCTAACTTTAACCTTAAATAAAATCAAAACTACTGAGGTTGGAGGGCTGCAATTGGTATGTTTGATGACTGAAGGGTGGATGATCAACATACCAATTTGCAGCCCTCTAGCCTTAGTAGTTTTTAAGATCTGAGGGCGGACAGAAAAAGTGCGGACAGAAAAAGTAAGGACAGAGAAATGTGCAGACGGACAAACAAAGCCGGCACAATAGTTTTTTTTTACAGAAAACTAAAAACTGAAGTGAATATCGCCTCACGAAGATAATGATATATTCATTACTAAGGCCACAATGTACTGTTATTATATGCACTAAATATAATATTCAAAACGTAAGTAAATTTTAAATTATGTAACCGAGGGCAAAACATCAAACAAATAACTGACGAAACGAAAAAAAAAAGAAAGGGAAGAACCTCTTTCCCTTAAATCGTACTCTCTCGGGGAGCAAAATCTCCTTCCCCCTTGCTCCCTTTTCTTTAGGAAAAAAAAAAAATAAACAGATTTGAATATTTCCCGATTTGAGAGCATTAACTAAATCAACAGGTTTCCCTTTGCCTCGCAGATGGGCCATAAAGACGAAATTAGCAAAGCAAATTAGCGCTCTATCGACCTTACAGGTACTTCATAGGGGAATTGACCGTGGGAAAAGTCGAGAAATGTCTAGTACTTAAAGCTCTTATGTCTCGAGGGAGAATCACGAGGCAGTACCCAAATGGGTACCTTAAAACTCGAGGGTGTTCTCGATTATTACTGCTGGAGAATTAGTGCCCCGTAAAGAGACTAAAAAATAAATATTAAAAACGCATCCTACGGGAAACAGGTGCTATAAGGAAAGTAAGGAATGGTAACAGCACCCGATTCCACTTTTTATTTTCACCAGTTCTTTTTCTCCCTCTAATGGCTTTTCGGGCGTATGACCCTTAACCACTCACACCAGACTTCCAAGGTTTGTTGGAAGCTCCTAAACACTGAATTTTGGAATGAGATTGCAACCCGTACCAGCAAACTTTCAAACATTTAAAATTTTTTTTTTTTATTAGGAACCTTACTGGAATCTGAGGGCCTGCACGGACGGACAAAGAATAAGAGGTTATATCTACAAGCCGGTTTTGTGAAATGATAAATGATAAAAGTTAGTTTATGAGAGAGAGAGAGAGAGAGAGAGAGAGAGAGAGAGAGAGAGAGAGAGAGAGAGAGAGAGAGAGAATGGCTAGTTAGGGTGAAACATAAACGCAGGAGTAACAATTTAGTTTCTGTATCCGAGAAAAAAAAATTGAACACGAACTGTGAAACATTCAGACTATAATCAACCTAGAGAGAGAGAGAGAGAGAGAGAGAGAGAGAGAGAGAGAGAAGAGGGCCGGAAAAGAAACCTTAAATTCTATCTTGAATCTTTTCAATGATCCTTCCGAAAGTATAACTTATTACGGAGCATATCCTTAGTTATATATTTAGTCAGCAACAAAAGGTTTATGGAGATAAGCATCCAATTTCACGTTAAAAGCCTTGGCGAAGGCTACCGAGATAATTTGCTTGCAATTTTCTAGAAAAATACGAAACAACTTTATGTAGTCTCAAGTCTGGGAGAAAAGAAAACAAGTAAACAATGCGCCGAAGTTTCTTCGGAGCAGTCGAGTTTTCTGTACAGCGTATAATGTTGTATGAAACTCTCAGCCAAGCGCACGATCATGGCTAACTTTAACCTTGAATAAAATAATAACTAAAGAGGCTAGAGGGCTGCGATTTGGTATGTTTGATGATTGGAGGGTGGAAGATCAACATAACAATTTGCAGCCCTCTAGCCTCAGTAGTTTTTAAGATCTGAGGGCGGACAGAAAAAGTGCGGACGGACGGACAATTAGCCATCTCCGTATTTTTATTTTACAGAAAACTAAAAATGGATATCATTTCGACTGAAAACTCGCTCATTTATTCTTATGCCACAATTCAACCTTTAGAATTACATGTTCAAATACATAATCTTCAGACAGTTTACAAATTAAGGGGAATAATAAGAATAATAATAATAATAAAATAATAATTTTATAAAATAATAATAATAATAATAACTGTATAAAATTTTTATAAAGCATTAATTACAGCAATAACTAACGTTCAATAGCCTCGTATACATCTAATTTTACCTCAAAAAGACACCAGGCATTTATCTCAAATTAATTCAGCAATTATCAAGAGATTATTTTCAAAAACTACCTGTAAAATTAATTACGATATTCTCTCCCA
>NC_089791.1:23575887-23585887 GCF_040412425.1 Macrobrachium rosenbergii | reverse complement strand
CAACAACAATATAAATATCTATGAAATTATGAAAGTCAACAAATAAAAATCTATAAATTTATCAAGATCACCACCAATTTAAATAGCTATGAATTTATAAAGGTCACCAGCAATACAAATACTTATGAATTTATCAAGATCACAAACAACCTAAATTCTTTAATGAAGTAAATGCTTAATGAAAATATATCATATGATCTTGAAACTGACATATACATGAAGCCCATTATGAATACTCGAGAAAGTTTCTCCCCCGTAGGTGGGTAGTGACGTCAGTACACCTCATGCGGTGCACTGTAGGCATTATTTAAGGTTCTTTACAGCGTGCCTTCGACCCCTAGCTGCAACCCCTTTCGTTCCTTTTACTGCACCCCTTTCGCATTCTCTTTCTTCCATCTTACCTTTCCACCCTCCCAGTCTGTCAATTTCCGTTTCAGCGCTGAATGACCTCACAGGTCCCAGTACTTGGCCTTTGGCCTAAAGTCTATATAGTAAGTAGTAAGTGAGAAGGTTTCTCGTTCATCGCAGCACAGCAAGCCTTCCCATCGAACAAACGACTCAGCAAACAAACAGCAAACAAACAAAGAGGATGAAAAAAAGGCCGTCGAACGAAATCTCACAAACAATTTTACTCCGCTTGACATGGGAAATTAATCGAATTACATCAACCCTGTTGCGCAATAAAAATTATTTTACATTCTACCGAAAAATTAGGTAGATTTCATTTTCACCGAAACCGTTTCAGCCAATTTAGTTCCACAAACAATTAATACCGGTAATAACAATCTATTAATCTACCGCTAGGCAGCTCTTCCGCGGCATCCGGCAGAAATGAAAGCTGCACTTCAATATCCGGCTGTATTTCGTCATTACCGAGGCCACTTTCAATGATTGCTTGGCCTGAAATGCGTTCCAGAGACCTAAATGCAGTCATGCAGAACAATGCTACGTGACCCCGACCTCCAAAAGAGAACAGAGGGCTAAAGGTCAAATATGGTTTGGGATCCTCATAAAGAATATATATATACAGTATTTACATAGACATACATACGTACATAAATATAGACATATATAAATGTGTATACATACATACATACATACATACACACACATAATATATATATATATATATATATATATATATATATATATATATATATATATATATATATATATATATATATATATATATATATATATATATATATATATATACTCTAGTACACAAACCTGCATTCGATGGGCATATGTACAGCAGAGTCAGTATTACCTTATCCTTTTCTCTTGACAGCCGATTGGTTACCGACTTCACTGAAAGTCGTCGATCCGTACTGTCGGGGGTTCGTGTTTCCCAGGTACGGAATCGTTTATTGGTTATAATTCCCCGTCGGCAATATTCCCGAAGTAGGAGAGAATTGGATACTAAACAACATTTGTAGCTTAAGGTTAGCGAATTTAAAAATGTTACTGCGCATGTAATAAAATAATATATATATATATATATATATATATATATATATATATATATATATATATATATATATATATATATATTATATATATATATATATATATATATATATATATATATATATATATATATAATATATATATATAATGGTACCAGTTGAACTTGTCCTTTCAATTACTAATTAATGTTTTGAGATGAGGTTGCTAGCCTCCATGCCTGGTTGCAACACACTATAGCCGACGTTTTAAACGAAACGTGTCTATATTGCTTTGCCGTACCCATGGGCTCGAACTCCGGGCCACCTCGACGATTGGAAAAGGATATGTATATATATATATATATATATATATATATATATATATATAGATAGATATATAGATAGATAGATAGATAGATAGATAGATAGACAGACATGTGTGAGTAAATATATATACATATACATATATAATACGCGTATGACATGAACGTGAATGCTTTTACTCGATAACATATCTCTCGCAAGCAAGGACACACAAACAGATTGAGTTCAGGAAACCTACAGTTAGCAAATGAGAAGGAATGGAAAAATCTTCTGCGTTGACTGACTCTTCTGTTCATGATCTTCGAGACGAGCTGTGTCAAGCAACTAAACAATTTGAACAATTCAACAAAATCGCCTAAGATCAGACTTCCCAGATTGTCAGAATACTCTGAAGATTTCTTTTATAAGTAAACCAACTGATAACACCATGATTTTTAGTTGATTTTACTAAAATTTCGAACAGAGAAGGAAGCCGATACAAATACACAGAACAATAATACTACGAAGGCCAGAAAGTCCTGAAGCTTAGAACAATTACCAGCATATTCTAAACCACGCAATAACTTTGGTGAGCTGTAATCCTAAGTAACTTTCAGGCGCCACGTTCCCTTGACCATTTTTATTTATGACTAACTGCTTCTGATTTCTGTACAAATTTCTTACTTTACTTGCCTATGTCAATTTGTTATTTCTATTTGTATTTCCAACAGAATATTCGAATTGTTTTCTCTTTTTCCATTTCATAATAATAATAATAATAATAATAATAATAATAATAATAATAATAATGTAATACCATCATCAGTCATAATGAATGTACCTCTTCATAAAGCAAGCTAAGAACTTACATAAGGCTTCCTTAGAAATGAATGCAAATATGTACTGTAGTAAAATGACCAAATACATAAACAAAAGAAGAGAAACTGAGAAGAAGAAATTTCCTTACCCAGGCACAATAAAACTTAACATGACATGGCCATAATAATAAAACGACAAAGGAAAAGAAAAGACAATTCTCTTAGTGGTTTTTATGCTTTCTGGTGGGGAGGGGGGGGGGCGGTGGTTGTAGTGACATACCTGTCCCTTAGGACTCCCCTCCCCCTCCCCAAATCGTAAACCTCGCTAACAATGATCCATCTGTATTGACGATTTAAAATCTCTGTCTTCGAAAAGCCGAAGTTATTCACCCCAAAAGACCAGATAAGAGAATGAATAACATAAGAATTATCAATATTGAAAGAGCTGTGAAGCAACTAGATATTATCGTTATTATTCAGAAGATAAACCCTATTCAAATGGAACAAGCCCACCACATGGGGCACTGACTTGAAATTCAAGCTTCCAAAGAATATGGCGTTCATTCGACAGAAGTAACAAACAGAAGGTAATGGAAAATACAGAAAGGGAGATCAGTTATTAGGAAAAAAGATAAATTAACAAATTAATAAATAAATAAAAATTTAAGTAAAATATTAAAATGCAAGGTGAATTGTATCAGGGTAGTAACGCATTGCATCTTCGCTTGAACTTCTGAAGTTCCAATTGCACGCCATGAGAAATCAATACGCCGTAAGTACCAAATCAAGTGAGAGAATAAAGTTTCGAAATAGAGAAAAATGCCAAGAAATCCAAAAGAAACATTAGGCAAAGAAATAAAAATGAAATAACCTATGTAACACCAGATAGATGTGAAAACAGTTAAGCTATCGCGATACAGTGGATAATGGTTAATGTAGCAAGTGGTGTTTACACAGCAACTGGAGACGCTTTGTTAAGACCAAGCTAATGTACGGACAAGTAATAAGGAAAAATATACAATACTAGGAAAACAAAATCTGACTGGGATAATAAAAGCTTAGCAGAACACGAAATCAATAGTAAAAAAATAATTTTGAAAATAATATGAGTTCTAATGAATATAAAAAAAAAACTTGGACATGCAGTGCCCTGGATATAGCAAATATCTAAACAGACAGAGTGCCAGAACTATTCGAGAGATAGAATATTAAATAGTCGATGTGAGAGTGAAATTTAGTTGACAAGTTATAATAAAACTTCAGGAAAAAGCGCGAATATTAATGAAGTCAATAACAACAAAAAACAACGAAGTAAGCCTCTAAGTACACAATCCTCGGACATAGCACTTGCAATCCTGTACAAGAATATATATATAAAAAAGGTAAAAAAACCGCACTCCACCAAACCAACACTGCATAATAAAATGTTAGCGCTTTTTAGCGAAAAACCGGTGACAAAAATATGCGACCATTTCGCGACTGTTCTGGAGAATAATTGCTGGCACTTAATCCAACGACTTTCGCCGTTCAATCAGTGATAAAAAGGAAGAGGAAATAAAAGCGAAAATTAACACTAAAATGATGTAAAAACGAAAACTACCAGTCAATTAATCACGCGACGTGCCCGCGACGTTACTGTGCTAACCCGAGCCAGGGAGGGATACAGCACAATGCAGGAAAGATTTGGGGGATACAGTGGTTGCTAGAAGAGACGGGAGGGATACAAAAGCGGCTAGAAGGAACACAGAAGTAGCAAACAAAAGTAGAAAAGTAGCTAACGCTAGAAAGAGTGATACGTTAAGTTAAGTATATCTTAGTTTAACCATACCACTCAGCTGATTAACAGCTCTCCTAGGGCTGGCCCGAAGGATTAGATTTATTTTTACGTGGCTAAGAACCAACTGGTTACCTAGCAACGGGACCTACAGCTTATTGTGGAATCCGAACCACATTATGACGAGAAATGAATTTCTATCACCAGAAATAAATTCAGAATGATACGTAAGTAGTTAGGAGAAGGGAGAGGGATACAGAAGTAATTACTAGAGCTGAAAAAGCTTATGGAATGTAAGGGGATACATTAGTAACTCTTAAGAAATGGCATTATACAGGACTGCAGCAGAGAGGAGAGGGATACAGAAGCGGCTAGTAGAAGGGGGTAGAAATGGCTGTAAAAGAGGGGTAACAGAAAACAGAAGGGAAACTAGTAAAAAGGCTAGGGATGCTATAAGCCCCAGAAGTGAAACAGAACTCCTGTGGGAAACTATCTGTTGGAGGCTGTGGAGCAGATGCCATCGACCTCCCAGCACGCTCGCCATGGAGGTGGTTAGTTAACTTGGCTTTAATTAAACCGGCCTTATACCACCACTGGCCCTCCTCCTATAGCGGGGGGCAGCAAGTGTGGAAAGGCATTAATGGGAATAACACGACTGGTGTGGACTTTTGGATTTATCCCGACGTACATACCATATGTAATGGGGAGATTTAAAGCAATCATATTAAGTTATACATCCTCTCTCCAGTGCTGAAAGGCAAGAGGTATAAGAAATTATCTATGGACACAAAAATGGAAAGTTTAAATAAAGGTCACAAGATATTTTAAAATGTAACAGACAGGCAAGTACTTTTTCAAAACCAAGCGACAAAATTACATATTAAAGACAAAATTTGTATTTGATCAAGTAAATTTTCAAAATCTTCACACAAAAATCATTTTAAAGACGAAAGTACTATTCGATAAAGGATACGAGAGAGAGAGAGAGAGAGAGAGAGAGAGAGAGAGAGAGAGAGAGAGAGAGAGAGAGAGAGAGAGAAACCGGACATGATTTGTGGGGAACGAGAATGTTTGTAGTGTGGTTATACACTTCTCCGAACTCCACACAACCATATAAACAATGATTCGCAAAATAAGGCTAACCATTTTTTTTTTACCTCGAGGAACTCCACACAACCATACAAACAATGATTCGCTAAATAAGCAAACCATTATTTTTTTACATCGAGAAACTAACCTCATGAACACACCCCACAAATGGGGGATAATTGCTTAATTTAACGAAGATTTAAATAGGATTGTATTCGCAAGTAAAGAATCAGGCCCCAAGGACACAAAAATTTAAAATAACCCTTTCAAAAAAGTACAGTTAAATCTATGGAAATATTATAAAAATTGATAAATTCCATAAGGCTGATAAAAACTTGAATTAGTTTTGCAACCTTCCACTGTTTATTTGGCAACCTTTAAGCGCTTCAACATATTGCGGATAAATGAAATTACGCCAGCAACAATAAATTTCAATTATATTTCATGTGAACTTAATTCTGCTGAATCGTACAAAGCCAGTTGCTGCTCTTGAAAGGAATACATTTTGTGATAAATGAAATATTTCACATTTTGTGACAATTCCACCTTTTGCTTAATGCCAACATAGAGAATGATAAATTAACTAAATCGAGAATCTACAGTCAGCGTTTGGAACAATATACTGTAAATGTGAACGAGCTGATAAAAATGATCACAGCAAATGCAAAATGATGCAACACTAGACAGCAGGATTTTTCGATCCTTCATACTATACCCTTCAGCGTCTCTCTCTCTCTCTCTCTCTCTCTCTCTCTCTCTCCATCCCATCAGGATTTGGATTTTATAGTTTTGGCTTTGAATGTTTAAGTTCATATATATATATACAGTATATATATATATATATATATATATATATATATATATATATATATATATATATATATATATATATATAGTGTGTGTGTGTTTGTGAGTCTGTGTCTGTGTTCCGATGTAGGAATGCGTCAATAAAGCTCAAAAACGCATATTGCCCATTCTTACTTGAAGGGTTTTCATATATCATGGTCGGCGAAGACTCTACGATAAATGGGTAATTGTAGATTGCTGTTCTAAATTGTTCCACAATGAAAATCTCATTTTCCTGCTTTCTCGAATTTATGTTAGAAAATTTGAAATTTTTGAATAACTAATATAAACCATTCACACCCAAAAAAGAAAACTTTGTAATATATTCTCCATTTTTAAAGTATTTGTGTAATCTAAATCATTAATACAAATCAAAACATTATTAATAAATAAACGAAAAAAGCAAATCTGAGCTGTCGGTAAAGTGGCATTGCCTTGCAGGAGCCAGTCTGCGTGACCTGATTTCAACCCATGTTACAAATTACTGGGAAGCAATGGATGACAAGAAAATGCATGATGAAATATTAGACGAAGGTGTGATAATGACAAATGCAGGAAAGAACAACGGGGAAGGTCATTTGACAAATACAGAGTGCCGTCAACATGCAATCGTGTCAATTATATCTAAATAATTTGTAATTTTCTTGGGCACAATGTTATGGTTGCATTGCAGATCGTAATTCCCCTACCTGAGTTATTATTATTATTATTATTATTATTATTATTATTATTATTATTATTATTATTATTATTATTATTATTATGAAGATGAACCCTATTCATATGGAACAGGCCCACAGGGGCCACTGACCTGAAATTCAATCTTCCAAAGAATATGGTGTTCATTTGAAAGAAGTAACAGAAGATAATATGAAAATCAGAAAGAAGAGATCAGTTTTTGGGAAAAAAAATTAACAAATAAATAAATAGATAAAAATGTAAGTAAATTACTTAAATACAAGGAGAATTGTTTCAAGGCAGTAATGCGTTGCATCTTCGCTTGAAGATAATTACAATATAACTACAATACATGTTTTCATTTGCTTGATTCGAAAAAACGAACCAATACGGTGTCATTGTTACTCAGGTAGGTAACAAAACTCACAATGTTATAGTCCGCTCGGACGGCAAACACAATCACATCGAGAATAAAACCAATGCATTTTCGTAGTTGTAATCTAAATAGAAATCACAACATGGAAACAAGAAGGAATGCATTTTGACTGACATCGCCATGCAATATCAAATACGCCCCCTGCTTCAAATTCAAGGGGGAAATGATATCACATGTTGTGTACGTAATGAAAGCATGAAAAGGGAAAGGAGACAAAACTGTTGCAAAAATGAATAAAAAAAAAAAAAAACTGAACATGTACCAAATGGAAGACGCGGTAAATTTCTGAATGGGGGTGCCGGAAATCAAAAACGAAAAAAAGATAACGCGATTTTCTTTTTAATGTATAAAAAAGGTACCAACAATCTTATTACTCAAAGACGTGGTTAAAAGAGTAATTTATCATTATTTAATTTCGCACTGAACCAAGATCACCACTCCTTTATCCGGACTATAATTTTCACCTCTGGCATGTACCACAACTAAGGACAACACCAGACGACAAGAACAACAAAGTACAATTAAATAAGAAAACCCACTTCAAGTAAATGGTGCCTTTTGCCTCGAGGCCACAGTCAAGAAGTGTGGGGGTTTGTAGAGCCTCTCTCTCTCTCTCTCTCTCTCTCTCTCTCTCTCTCTCTCTCTCTCGTTCGCTGTTTACTTCATTCAGTTTCCAACTTCTCTTTAAACGTCCTATTTGACTACTATTGGATTTCTTCGATTACTCTCTTTAGAAGCACCAAATAGGCACCTCAGTTTTAGTAGTCTGACATGTCCCATATGTCAGTGCTACTCGTCAGTCTAAATGTCAGGCGTCGTCAGCGGCAAGGAAAACAGAGGAGACAAAATGGATCCCAGAAAGTAAATCGAAATTCATTCAAAATAAAAACAAAAAAATTACCCATGTTGCATCATCATTGATATGCCAAGTTGCTTACTGGAATAATGGAGCTAATTTGACGGTTTATTTTTAAAAGCAATGTGAGGTAAATAATCGTCATGTACTCATTTCACGGTTCCTGTCTGATGATCAGCTTTGAAAAAATATTGAGATTCTCCAAGCAAAGGAGGACGGCCATAAGAGACAAGGAATTCTCTGCTTCCATTTCTTTCGTTTGATTTAATGTTCTCTTTCTCCCCAGGCTACTGGCTTAAGGCTATCCCAAAAACGTTTCGCTATCCACTGGAAAATATATCCACTTTGAACTACCTATTCATATGCCGACGATCCCCTTGTGAAAGATACATGAAATTCTTTCAACAAAGGGAAAATTTGCGGATTACTTATTATATACTGACGTAAATAAAAAAAGAATTTTACACAGGGAAAATTCGGCGGGGTAAAATAAGGAACTGAATCCATTAAACTCTATTCTCTTCTAATATACTAATTTTCTTTTTACCTCCTACTCTTTGATGTTATGTTCCTCTCCCTCAACCAAACAACTGTTTCTCTTCTATCTCACCCGCGAAAAAAAATTAAGTAAATATTTAAAAGGTGAAGTCACGCCGAATCTCGCACGCTCCCTGTGAGCTGTTTCCAGGGACCCTTAGACCTTGATAAACTGCTTTCATGAAGGCTCAGTAGGTGTGTTGACCAGCTTGTTATCCATAAAGTATTATTCTCCCTGGAATAATGATACAAGGTGATACGAGGCGGAATATATTGGAGCACCGACGCGCTTACCTGTGCTGCCGTTCTGCGAGGATGTCCTTAGAGAGAGTGGTACTCACTTGTTACCGGATTTACATTAATTTATATGATTTTATATTTATATAATATATATGAGGGATATAAATTCTACAAGTGTATGCCTCTAACTAAAATGATAATTTCTATCATCAATTATTTAAGCAAAAATTTCATCCGTATTCTCATGCCATAAAGATTGAATAATAATAATAATAATAATAATAATAATAATAATAATAATAATAATAATAATAATAATAATAACAGCAAAAATTAAATGGCTTTATGCTCCATCATGATATTTTTAACCTTCCCATGAATGAAACAAACAGAAAATTAGAATACTGACAAGGCCCCAGAGAAGCGGGATGGGTTTGGATTAGTAGTCCTTTATAATAATAATAATAAATAATAATAATAATAATAATAATAATAATAATAATAATAATAATAAATTAGAAAGGAAACCTCTAAAAGGGTTTCCCTTGAAAATTTTAATAAGTAAAATGAAATAGTAACGAATTTCGGGGATGGCAAAATTCTGAGGTAAGCACACAACATTTTTAGAAAAAATTGTTTCTCAAAAATGGCACAGAAACATAAATGTGGACCCATTTAAAGAACAGAATTTTATCCTAAACCTATGTTATTATAACCCTATAATAATGGTACTTACATCTCCCTATTATTATTATTATCAAGATGACAATATTAGAACTTTAAGAGTATTCTGTTAGTTTTTGCAGTAATTCTATGGGACAAAAACAAACCCTCTCTGAAAAAAAGAAATAAGACCAGTTATGCCCAACACCTTAACCTCTCAGTACCAAAAAGAATCCTACTTGCTCACTCGAGAGTCAAGCAGTTATTTTCAGCTCCTCTAACAATTCACTACTGGTACGTGGAACTCTCTTA
>NC_089791.1:23563387-23568387 GCF_040412425.1 Macrobrachium rosenbergii | reverse complement strand
AATAAATGACTTAATAGCCTTTCAGAGGAGAGAGAGAGAGAGAGAGAGAGAGAGAGAGAGAGAGAGAGAGAGAGAGAGAGAGAGAGAGAGAGAGAGAGAGTTTCCAATTACCTTGGATTATTAATCCATAACCTAAATAAATACGAAAGCTTTAGAATTTTCCTTAACCTCGGATCCTTAATTAGTCTAAGATAGCCATAATCTTTTCACATAATTATGGACAGGTTTAATCATACAGCGAAAACCATCACCAAATTATTTGAAGTTACATCTGACCAATTAATTAATGAAGCTCGTTAAATGTTCACTGCAAATATAGTCAAGAAAATTAAAAAGATGTTTTCTGTTGGGTGTTATAATTTCCAAGTAGCTTACACGATGAGATAGATGTCAATGGACATCAACTAAAACACAGGAACTATCTATCTATCTATCTATCTATCTATCTATCTATCTATATATATATATATATATATGTGTACACATACTGTATATTATCACACACACATGTGTGTGTGTACATATATACATATATATATATAGACTGTATATTATCACACACACATGTGTGTATATATATATATATATATATATATATATATATATATATATATATATATATATATATATAAAGTTCTGTGTTTTAGTTGATATCCATTGACATCTCTCTCTCATTCTGTAAGTTGCTTAGAAAATATTACACCTACAGAATACAATTTTTCATTTTCTTGAATATATTATTTGCAGTGGACATTTAATCAGCTTCATTAATTAATTGGGTAGAGGTAACTTCAATAATTACGTGATGGTTTTAGCTGTGTGATTAAGTCTGTCCGTAATTATATATATATGTATATATATATATGTATATATATATATATATATATATATATATATATATATATATATATATATATATATATATATATATATATATATATATTATTTAAAAACCATCACCTAAATTGAAGCTATCTCAACTAATTAATGAAGCTGATTAAAATAAGATTGAAACTGATAAAAGAAGATTGTAAAACCTTAGTTATCGGCTTCATTGATCATCACCCGAGACATTCAGCTGTTAGCAAGACTGACAAACGCCAAGCAAAAGAAAAATAATGGCAAACGTTTCATAGCATAACACGACACGCAAGCAATATCTGTGTTGCAACCTTTTCCCAAATGAGGAAGCAACTGTTTACATAGCAAACAAACTGACTTGCCAACTTTCTTGTCTTTTTTTCGCGTGTATGAAGACGAAGGTCAGGCATTTTTTCCAAGCCAATATGAAAGTCAAGACGGGGAAAATTCCCAAAATTGGTAACACAGGTATATAGTTATTTAGTCCTCATTTAAATCCATCTGAGAACAACTACTTTCGTATAACCCGACAATTCGAGCTGCTCATTCTAGTGTTTCTCTAAAATATTAGTTTTCTAATCCCATTTGTCCATTTTATTTTATGCTCGATGTCCGAATTTCAAAAATGCATTAGACGCTGCATTTCTTTTGTGACCTGACAATTAGATCTGCTCATTTTACAGTCTCTCCAAAAATTAGTTTTCTGATCGCATCTTTCCATTTTACTTTATGCCCTGTATCCAAATTTTAAAATTGCATTGGTCGCGGCATTTTTTTTTCTAAACTGTCAAAATAACTCAGGATAACTCTAGCATCAAGTTTTCACCGACATCATCTTATTATGAATCCGACTGAAAACGTCTCTTTTCTTGAAGTAATGGCTTCTTAACTTCCTGTTCCTGCTGATCGTGTTCCAAATGAATGCCTGGATAAACAGGAGCAGGTCACAACAAATTAAGTTTGAGAAAATGATACAGCCTATTGGTGCCACTGACTGAAGACACTCTTTCCATCAGCAGGTGTCATTTTTCACCCTAGGAAATTCCATTGATTCACTATCAGCTCTAGGAAATTTATTTACTATGTCAATTATATTCCGTTTTAATTTGAGAACTATTTTTTCTTAATGTATTTTTAAAATTCACTTTCGTACCCAATTTTTTTTCCTTAATAGACATTTTTCTGAATGATCCCTGCTGTTAACCTGCTGCTATACGCTTAGGACATCTCAATCATTTACCGGGCCAACACCAAGTTTGATTACTTCTTCAAATCTTTATTACTGGCCCCGAAAAATTATTTCTTAAGTAAACAGTGAGGGGCAATGGAGACTTGTCTCATGCGTCTTCCATCTGGAATCTGAAAAACTATAATCTTTTTAACTTTCATTTCTCTGAAAATAAGTTATATAACTCCCCTTACCCTGTAAGGCCAAATGCCCACCTCGGCCTCCTCACCACGGAAAACTGGAAAGCACCCACCTTTTAAAAATGGGTTCATCTATTATAAAGGTCCCAATTTCTTCTTTTTTCTCTTTCCTCGGTTTCATTTCTGACTTTTGTGTTCAACAATTCAGTAACTCGATGCCTATGCATACCTGATTCCTCAACTGAAGAAAATTATTTTCAGTTGTGTCCTTGACTACTTGCCTTGACTTAGTTTCTAGACTTAATGCTTGCAGATTTTTATCATTTGGTTTATATTTTTTATTTGAACATACTATTAAACTGATCTTTGGTTTGTATTCCTGTTATAAAAGCAGCTTTTCCTTACATATTCTAACTATCGAATTCCCTTTCTTTGTGGTCTGTCTCATTTCATACAGTTATGTTTCTTCTACATTAAGTTTCAATCTGCTTACAGTTTTAACTACCATTTCCTCATTTCCATATAATCTTTTTTACCTTAAAGTTTTACTCTTTTATTTTACTATTTTACAATTTAAAATTTCTTCTTTAAAAAGTCTGACTATTTTCTCTCCTCTTTACGATGCCTCTCCTTGCACTGCAGGATCCTTTTCTCTACTGTGGCCAAGTCCTCCAGTCCTACAAAGGTCCTCCTCCAAACATGCGCCATGCTTCCTAGTGTTTCCTCCAAGTTCATTAACAAAGCGCCCAAACTACTCTCTACCTTTTCCGGTATACTTTATTTCTCTTGCTGTGTCACGTCGTAGGCGACCAATGCTTCGTTGCTTTTCTCTTTTTTTTTTAAATGCTTACTCTTCTCGGCTTCCTCACCCACAGCGTCTTTTATATCGTCTTTCTTTTCTCATTTTCCACCTCCATTTCGTCTTGCATTCTTAGGAGATTCAACGGCTTTTATGGGTAGGTGATCACGACGCGACATTCTTCTTCATTCTTGCTTCCTTTCTTTTATCCATTTCTTCACACTCCTTTCGGTATTCACACTCGACGAAATCTCCATTTCGTTATATTACCAGTTAAAAGAATAATAAAAACATCGATAATTTTGTCATCATAACCAGTTTTTTAACGAGACTTTTTTAAAACACTTTTATTAGTCTAACTGCATCATCGTTTTAGTTAGGTACTGGCTGGATTTTTTGTAAACAATTAAATGAAAGTAACTAATATACACCAGACTAAACACAACAATTGAATAAACCTACCAAATATACAACACACTAAATTAAACAATTAAGTAGAAGTAACTTATGCACAACAGACTACGCAATTAAATGAAAGCAATAGTATACAAAAGACTAAACAAAACAATTAAATGCAAGTAATTACTATAGAATAGACTAAACAATTAAAAGTAACTAATATAAACACACTAAATTAAACAATTAAATAAAAGTAACTTATATACAACAGACTACACCATTAAATAAAAGTACTAGTATATAAGGGACTAAACAATTACATGAAAGTAACTGATAAGCAACAGGGTAAACAAGACAACCAAATAAAAGTAATCAGTATACAAAAGACTAAACAATTAAATAAAAGTAACCAGTATACAGAAGACTAATAATCTGCAGTGTCTACCTGACCTGAGGTTTCTCGAGGCTTCTCAGTACTGTTTAATACCATAAACTCCAAGTCAAATGTCTATGTCAGTATTATTCACTTTCATTGACTTATAAGAAAAGACGGGACAAAAAGAACTGACGACTTTTAATTCATTTATATAGGAACATTAAACATATTTTTTTTTTTAGCTAACTTCATGATTTATTCAAGATCAAAGTGGGTTCTTTCCTCTGAGCTAACTTTATTATTTATTCAACACTAAAGTGGGTCTTTTGGCGAGGCATGGAAACGTAACCCATCCAAGAATACGTGTTTCGAAAAGTAAATAAAGGCAGATTACGTCAGGGTAAATCTGTTTTTCTTTAAACACTTCTGTAATTAATTTCAATTTTGTTATTCAAATTTAAAACCGGATCTTTTGGTGTGATATACATAAAAAGGAGGACAAAAAAGCCAGCTATCCACAGATTTTTACCTGTACCTCACTCATAGTGAATTTTGGAGAAATCTATGTTTTTAGGTAATTTCCAGTTAACTAAATAATTACCGAACAATCCGTATTTTGACTGATATCTAACCTCCTTCGTTATTTTCAAGTCACTGTCTGTCTTATTATTATTATTATTATTATTATTATTATTATTATTATTATTATTATTATAAAAAATCTCATAATATCATGAGTCACTAAAATGGTGAAGAAATCCACAGTGGTGTAGATGTAAATATATATTTCCACCATTATTATTATTATTATTATTATTTCCTCGTTCTCTTCACAAAGATATAACAGCAAATGTTATCGTTATTTCTACCTCTAAGGAAGGGTAAGAGGGCAGGAAACGAGATAAGGTTATGACCCAAGATAAGGGGAAACGATCGAGAGAAGGGTATTAGGCGAAGGCATAACAGCCATACGGCAACAAAATTACACATTATTTTGGCTACAAAAGACAAACATTGTACCGTGCCATATGGAAGGAGATAAAGGCACGTAGTAGCTGCAACAGTTATCTCTTTCTTATATCGTCACAACTCTTTTACGCAAAGGTATAATACCTATATAAGTTGTGTATGTGATTTAAATTATCGTTGGTCAAAGGTCACAATGTGTCTGACATGACGGTGGAACAGCATGCCGAA
>NC_089791.1:23540887-23558387 GCF_040412425.1 Macrobrachium rosenbergii | reverse complement strand
ATTACAAGAGTCCCACAATACCAATATACGCTGAGGAATACCAAGAACATTTTCTCTGTCTAAAATTCTTTGATGTTTTGTTTAGATTTCAGTTGTTAACACAGCATGTCATCCAGGACTTGTATCATGTCCTAGCACCTAATGCTTTTTTATATATACAGATGTTGATTTTCGGTAGCGATATACTTTCATTTAATGGCTTAAACAACTGCATACTACAAATATTTGGATTTCTTCCCGAAATCATCAAATCTTTTCATTTACAAAGGAAGTCTGTGGATTTATTATAATGAGCTTTATGACCTCAAGACGATACCACCATGCAATCACTTACAAATACATACATGCATACATACATACATATATATATATATATAAGTATATATATATATATATATATATATATATATATATATATATATATATATATATATATAACATGTGTATATTATATATGAGTGTGTTTATATATATGACTTTTGACATCAACTCACACGTGACATTTTATCCACTCAAATACTCAACCTATAAGTGACCCCCTTCACATAGAATCCAATTTACTTTTGGGAACAACTTACACACTAAAATAACAGGGGCTTACCCCATGCTATCCAGACAGATCAGAGGACAAGGCCCTGTGGCCTCATATTCCTACTACTCCTATGGTTTAATATTCGATGAATAAATAGATATACCTATATTATACATATACACACATACATTTACTGTACCTTTGACAAACAAAGGGGAGTTCAGCTCAGAGATGGAAGTGGCACTCACGACCGCCACGGGAAATGATACCACTGCAGAGAGCCAATCACTTCTCGTTTGTCTAAAACAAATACTTGTGGCCTCTCCGTCCTATAAATCTGGAGTCCAGTGCTATTGGAGCCATGAGACCCATCATGGGGACACAAGTTTAGAGAGGGTGGGGGAGGAATGGATGCAGGAATTGCAGTTGGTAATGTGGTAGCTATTATCATGAGTAGGTTTATATGTATGTATGTATGTATGTATATATATATATATATATAATATATATATATATATATATATATATATATATATATATATATATATATATATATATATATATATATATATGTGTCTGTGTATATTTATATTTAATACACACAGATATATATATATATAGATATATATATATATATATATATATATATATATATATATATATATATATATATTTGTATGTGTCTGTGTGTCTGTGTATATTTATATCTAATACACAAACACAGACAAACACACATATATATATATATATATATATATATATATATATATATATATATATATATATATATATATATATATGCATACATACATGCACCTATCAGGAAACCACAATGATCACTGCCTCATTAACACGGAAACTTCCACAACACTAGTTGCCTCATACAACTACACCGAAAGTTCACCAGCTGCGTGTCAAACCTCCCTACATACACTGCACCACTTACCTCTTCTTCCACACACTGACTAGCTTTCTGGATGTTGAATCCCCTTCTCTTCAGTGCCTCTTTCACACCTTTTCTCCATCCCTTTCTAGGTCTTCATCTCCTTCTTCCTAACCCTTCCGAACTGTATATTCTTTTCGCCAACCTATAATCCTCAGTTCTTTTCATATGATCGAGTCATTCCAAAAGGCTCTGATCGGCCCTTTGTCCCCCAAGCTGAATCTTACTACACCTTCTAATATGTGTGTGTGTATGTATATGTATATATATATATATATATATATGTGTGTGTGTGTGTGTGTGTGTGTAAATAAATAAATAAATATATATATATATATATATATATATATATATATATATATATATATATATATTATATATACATATTTATATATGTGTGTATTCATAATCTACTGGTCACTTTTTACCAAATAAGTTTGTAATTGTAAAAACCACAATGCCCTCTTAACCTCTCGATTTCCGCGCATTTTAAAAATGCCTGAACTACGAAGCCTGAGATCCAAACGAACAACCGTATAATGACAGTCTGACGCCCGAGAGTCGAACCAGCATCCAGAATATCAGATCGAGGTAACGCTATCCACACAACCTTGGGCGTCAGAATGTCTTCATTGGGTTTTTCAACTGGATCTCGGGCTTCGTAGCTCAAGAATATCCAAAATGTAAAGAAACATAGAAGTTAAGAGGGCACTGTGGTTATTATTAATATATATATATACATATATATATATATATATATATATATATATATATATATATATATATATATATATATATATATATATATATGTGTGTGTGTGTGTGTGTGTGTGTGTCTGTTTTGTAGGTTTCAATTAAAAACTTCCTTCAACATATCTTTAACAGGTGACCTTACTTAACTATAACATCCTCCATCCCACATGCGTTCCATCAGAGTCGAGTAATGACCAGGTGCGTCATTTATTACTGCAGTCTACAGAGGAACAACGTATTTTTCCTGAAAGAGGACGAAGTCGCTCTCGCCCTTCTCTGCGCGGGATCGATCCCGAGATTCTAGCTGGCGTAACGAGGCTGGTAATGACTGGCCCAACTTTGTGTGTGTGTGTTTATGTATATATATATATATATATATATATATATATATATATATATATATATATATATATATATATATAATATAATATATATATACAGTATATATATATATGTACATATAAAGGTAAAGTATATATACATATAAATTTGTGTGTGTGTGTTTATATATTTATTATACACACACACACACACACACACACACATATATATATATATATATATATATATATATATATATATATATATATATATATATATATATATATATATATAGAGAGAGAGAGAGAGAGAGAGAGAGAGAGAGAGAGAGAGGTTATTCCTGCATACGTATTTGAAAGAGGATATGGAGTGGAATTCTGCTACACCAGAACAGAGGACTAAGTTACTTTTGATGAATTAATTACTGCGTACGTTGCAAGCCTCTACCCGGAAAAAGTGAATAAAAAAATTAACGACAAAACACCATGTGCATCCTTCCATTATTAACAAAACACGGCACACTGATACGAATTTCCGTCTCCTTGCGTTAAAAAAAAAAAAGTAATAATCCGTACCTTTATTCAGGCTTATACAAGCAGTTATTCTCTTAATTATTTTTCTGTTTCATGAAATATCAACGGAACCTTTTATGGTATCAAAGTTAATCCCGTAAAGTTTATAACTAGTAAATACAATATGTTTGTGTAAACAAGACGTGATAAATAATATTCTATAATGATGTAAGTAATTTGCTTTCTAAGTTTTCTTATAAGATTAAAATGAACTAAAACAGCAGCCTTCAACATGACAGTTTGCGTGGCTATGATCCTCGTTCAATTCGTCGGTGTAATGTATAAATTCGGGGGTCAAGAGATCAGAAGCTATCCTGGTTTAATCAGTAAATCTTCTAGAATTTTTCGCTTTCCATTTCATTTTATACTGATTATGTTAAAAAAAGATATTTTATCTGTTCATGAGAAATCGTACACACACACACACACACAAAAGCTTCCACGAGGGTGAAAACAACTCCAAGTCAACTTCACTAGCTGAGGTGACAAATGTTATCTTTATATTTTCGAATGAGGAAAAATACCTCGTTCCAACCAGTCTCTTGAAGGAAGCTGCTGAGTAAGAATCCCAGACAATCTTTGATCCATTAGAACATATATCGAAATATCTGATGTCGTTCAAAAAAAGATACGTCTTTCCTCCTCAACAACACATCTTTGAAAATTCGACTCAAAAAAAAGTTTCCCTTGACTGTGACTCAAATCTTCAAAACCTCACATACAAAAAAAAAATAAAAACCGAAGGTTTTCTGACCCAATACCCTGCATGAAAACGAACACGGAACACGTGTTCGCCTGCGGACTTGAAAGTTACTGCAGATGATCGGTCTTAACGTCTTGCATGGAAACGAACACGGAGAATCTGCATTTGTCTCCAGATTAATTTTCCGGAAATTCAGCTCAAAAGGACTTACCTGAACGTAATGCAGCACTAATTTTTTTTCGAGCCCACGCATAAAGGACGATATCCGGATACGATATCTTATAAGGATCCGGCTCTCGTAAACGTGACGTGAAAGCCTGTTTGGAGGATGGGAAAAACAGTCCTCAGTGTGGATAAACAGGCCCCATTTTAATGACGGTAAAGAGCTTAAGAGCACGGAGCAACCAGGATCAAAGCTCACTGACCTGGCTTTGACCAGTGCGTCGGTCTGGTAGTGAATTTCTCTGTACGCAAACTGACCCCACAGGTTTTGAAAGGAGAGATTTAAAAGGATAGAGTACGTCTTTTTTTTTTTTTTTAACCCATAAGCACTATTGTGTATAACTGAATCACGGAAATATGGAACGTGATGAATATATATAAATAAAGGCAATACCAGGAAGGAAAGTGAAACAACGGAGTGGTGCTAGGCCTTTCGACTTACTGCCCTTTACTTAACTAGGTAAAGGACGGTAAGTCGAAGGCCTAGCACCACTCCGTTGTTTTACCACGAAGGAAAGTGAAACAACAGAGTGGTGTTAGGCCTTTCGACTTACTGTCCTTTACTTAGCACTTTCCTTCGTGGTATTGCCTTTATTTAAGCACTACTGTGTTATTTTCAGGCTTTGACATCATTATTCTAATCCAAAAATAATGACGACAACAAGCATAATGATTTTTTCATGTTTGTATCATTGCCCCAAATGACGCCACCCTCTAACCTAAGCTGATGATAAAAGCCTTTAAACGTAATAAAAAAAAAAAGCGACCACCAAATATAACCTGAGAACTCTTCCCAGGCAGGCTATATATATGAATGCACCGGTCACTGATATGAAGTCATGCGATATAAACGCAGGCACGGCCATCAAATCACTCGCAAGCAAAATACAGGAGCGCGACCACAAACACATGAGCAAGCCATCAAAAGCACATTCGGGGACCTCGCCAAACAACGCAGTCTGTTGCGACGATTGAAGTGATCAGCTGATAACATCTCGTAAACATCATAAAGAAAAGGAACAGGAGTAATCGACTTACTTTTACCTCATGGGATGACAATGAAAACTGCCGGAGCAAAAAAATGAGAGGAAAGTAGGACTGGGGGATTTTCAGTTGCAATTATGAGAGTTTTACATTACGAGAAGAAGCTAAAAAATATAAAATGTAATAATAATTGACTTATTCGGGAGTAGAGAACCTGGCAGTCAAGGGACCAGCCAGAGTAATAAAATAAAAAAGATATTATTTTCGATAAAAGTAAAAAGTTTTTTTATTTACAATTTTTTCAACTTAAAATGACCTAATTTAAACAAGTAAAAAATACGCTGTTGCTTCGGCACCAATCGATTAAAACAAGACCACCAAAAATTGATCTATCTGTTGGTAGTCTCGGTATAATGGAAAAGCCGCGGCCCATAAAACTTTAACCACGCCCGGTGGTGGCCCATAAAATTTGCGGAAAACATGAGTATAGTTAAAACCTTAAATAAAATAAAAAAAAAATTCTGACCCTGAGGGCTATTATGTTTGATGATTGGAGGGTGGATGATCAACATTCCAAACAAGCCTCAATAGAAGAATAAACGCGGACAGAAAAAGTGCGGACGGAAATAAAGCGGTCAATCGTTTTCTTTTCAGAAAACTAAAACGGACATTTAAAAAGAAAGGAAAAATAAAATGGAAACTGCCCCCTACGCCTTACGGAAAACATGTAAAGTAAAATAAAAAACATGTCTGGTAAACCGGGTAAAAATAAAGATAATAGACTTACTCGAGAAAGTGTGACCGTAGGCCTATGGAAATGAGCTTCCAGCCTTAAAAGATATTCTCCGTATCCTGTCCAATAAATGCACATTGTAAGGATATGGAGATGAACATCCCCAGACAAGGAGATGAGAAATGGTTCCATGCATAACAACAGGGACAGGCTGCATCACGTCGCCTAACAAGTAAGGTAGGAGGGTTACGCAGGGGAGGGACGTTGGTGACAGGGAGGAGGGAGGGGGGAGGAGGATTATAGGAAGACCAGGCGATCCAGGGCATATTGTCTATGTTTGTGGAATTACGGGAGAGTGGAGTTAGGCGTCGGGGGGAGTTTACCATTACCCAACACTTTTGGGAGAAATTGTATTTATGAAACAGTATAAGAGAACAAACGAAGTACCTGTTTATCTATGTATTGAAATGACAGCTCTTACGAAATGGTGACTGCTAGGGGAACTGAATAAAAAATAGTCGTTATGGAAGACCATATACCAGCTGCTCAGTGGTGAATAACATCGGCTATCCAGCGGAAGAAACGACATCGATCCCACGGGGATTCATTTCTTCATAATCAACTGTGCCACTGTTGGTCTTAACATATAATAATGTACCTGGTGGTGAGTCGACTGTGATAGGCATAGCCCGGGTGGAGAAGGCATGCGGGTAGAAACCTCATCCTGAAAAGACTTGCTGAGAGGAAAAAGTATATGTGATAAATATACAATATATATATATATATATATATATATATATATATATATATATATAATATATATAATATATGTATATATATACACACACACACACATACATATATATATATATATATACTGTATATATATATATATATATATATATATATATATATATATATATATATATATATATATATATATATATATATATATAATGTGTGTGTGTATTTACAATCCATCACTAAACCTGCAATGTCTCAAGCTGTCACTGAGCTGGAGGAAGGATTAAAGAATAAGCTGGCTAAGCGCTTTCCTGTTCTGGCACCCTGAGGAGGCGTGAGAACATGAAAGAGCTCAAGGCCAATTTCTTGCTTTAATCCTCCTTCCAATACATACATACATACATACGTACACATATGTGTGTATATATATATGTGTGTGTGCGTGTGTGTGGGCGCGTTCGTGTAAGCAAGCAAGAGCCAAATACAATCACTGCTTCCGGATCCGGCCTGCGGTAACAAAACGCCACAAGATTTACGACTCCTTAAGAGTCACTGCAGACAGACAGACAAACAGACCTGAATGAAGAACCATCTGCGCTTAAGAGTCAACGCCACGGACAAAAGAAATAACGAAAACAAAGCTCGAGATCTGACGCCCCGTTCAGCCGGGAGCGACACCGATGGGCAAGCTAATGGCGCGTCCGGATTACTTCTTGCGTAGCCTCTGACACCGAGTCGAGTCGAGAGTGGTGGGCAAGGTCTCAAGGCTCACGGGGCAAATGAGGTTATATCATATACATCACGTCAGATATACTTCAGTTCAGAGTCGATGCATCTGTGTCGGATGGTAAACGAGGTTACGTGACGAATATGCCAACTCAAATGACGCTGCAAATTTTTCAACTCGAATCACGTCACGAATATTTCGACTCGAATTACGTAACGAATATTTCAATTCAAATAACGTCGCCAATATTTAAATTAACATCACGTCACGAATATTTCAACTCAAATTACGTCACGAATATTTCAACTCAAATTACGTCACAAATATTTCAACTCAAATCAAGTCACGAATATTTAAGATAAAATCACGTCACGAATATTTCATCTCAAGTCACGAATATTTCAACTCAAATTACATCACGAATATTTCAATTTAGATCATGTCATGAACATTTAGTTAAAATCACGTCACGAATACTTAAAATCAAATTACGTCACGAATATTTAAACTCAAATCACGTCACGAATATTTAAATTAACATCATGTCACGAATATTTAAACTAAAATCGCGTTACGAATATTTAAACTCAAATCACGTCACAGAAATTTCAACTCAAATCACGTCACGAATATTTCAATTCAAATCTTAAACTAATCACGTCACGAATATTTAAATTAACATTACGTCACGAATATTTCAACTCGAATCACGTCACGAATATTTCAACTCAAATCACGCCACGAATATTTCAGATATCACGTCACGAATATTTCAACTCAAATCACGTCACGAATATCTAAATTAACATCATGTCACGAATATTTCAACTCAGATTACGTCATAAGTATTTCAACTCAAATCACGTCACAAGTAATTCAACTCAAATCACGTCAAGAATATTTCAACTCAAATCACCCCAATTACCGAGCAGTTTCACATTCTCATGTGTCATCAGAAAATTTCATTCATCATATTTTGAATTTTGTGGAATTGGTGTTTCTTAGAAACACGACAAAAATAAACGCTAAAAGTAAATAAATTCAAGTAATTATTTTGTAGGCTGCTCATGTTATTATATTATTCAATAAGAGTTTCACTGAAAAATAATAAAGTGACTGCACACAAGCAAATAAATACCCTATATATGGTATACAATATTTTGCTACACAAGGGAATGGAACAATGTCCAACTCTAAGCTAATAAAACGTTATTGCCCTGTTCCTTTAGGAAACAATCGTTCAGGCAATTACAAATTCACCTATTTTGTAACGACCAGACAAAAGACTCATTGAATTATGCACAAAATTATATATATATATATATACATACTGTATATATATATATATGTATATATATGTATATACATACTGTATTTAATTTTTTTTTTTTTTTTGAGGACGATTGTCGTAAGAGGTACAGGTAAGGGCAATGCCAATGCTATACAGCGACTGAGTTTCAAATTTTAGTAAGGAGGGTACTTAAAAAAAAAAAACATGCCATGCTCATCTGTAAAAAAAAAAAAGTGTAGCGTTATGAGAGAAAAATACCAATCACTACAACCGCCTCGAAAACAAAACCACTTAGCAGTTATCTAAAAGCGGAATATTTATTTATCTGGTGCCGCAATAATATGATGACGACTAACGCATTAGTTGTTATAATATATTTCCACTGAGGAAAAGAGAGAAAAAAAAAAATACCTACAACTTTCAGAAGGTGGGCGCAGGAAAAGTCCGAATTTCATAGTTAACATTCATATTTGAAAATGAAAAGCAAGCAGCAGTGTGATAAACAAGTGAGAGGAGTAAGCATATGTTCAATTACGTGCGTGTGTGTGTGTATGTGTGTGAGAGAGAGAGAGAGAGAGAGAGAGAGATGACATTCGTTGAAATTCGATTACTATAATTAACATAGAAAGATCGTGTCATATTTGAAACTGAAAAGAATGCATAGTAAGGTGACCAATAAGAGCAGCAATCATATGTTCAATTATGTGTGCGTGTGTGAGAGAGAGAGAGAGAGAGAGAGAGAGAAGAGAGAGAGAGAGAGAGAGAGAGAAATGTGGTGACTTCTTTGCAATCCGACTAATATAATTCGCAAAGCGGCGAGATTATGACTCGCTTGGGTAGAGAGATACGACCTGTAAATGAGCTGCCCAGTATATGCTTGTAAATATTTCACGAAAGTCAAGCACGAAAGCAAGTAAAATTTGCGGCTCGTGTGGCTAATGAAAAGAGAAGACGAGTCTCTCCAGTTCTTTCCTATTCTCGTCAACTCCACTTCCTGTTTCCCTGCATCTATTCTCTGCTTGCGTGAGCGTGTGTGTGTGGTGTGTGTGTGTGTGTGTGTGTGTGTGTGTGGGAGGGGAGGGGTGGGGGTTAGAGGCTTAGTTCGAATTTAGAGAACAGAACATCTTAGTTTTTAGCTAATACACACACACACACGAACACAACACACACACACACACAATTTATTTCTGATAGTTTTTAGCTAACAAAGGTTTGACCTGAGGAAAGCACACAAATCACAACTGGACCACCATCACACACACCCACAAAATAATAATATTTCACTGATTAAGGTATCACACACGTTGGTGTAACAATGCAATAATGCGATATTTCTTGAATTCCCATAATTGATAAACATATATATCTTTATTTGTTTATGGGCGTTATATAATATATGTTTACGTAATTTTCAATGCATTTTTCTTGGGGAAGACAAAGTTCGACTTTGAGGCTGTTTGGGCCCAGGGGATAGTTGTTTGTTGGCGCAGGTGGAACCCTATCCCAGTTTTGGCTCCAGTGCAGTGGCCCGTGTCCTTTGTAACTGGACCTTTACCTGTTGTCGTTAGTTGGTGGAAAACTGCAGATATAAAGTACACTGGCAACCCACAATTAATAATATAAATTTTCACTGATTAAGAATTTATCTTGCCTGTGTTTTCACAAATTTACAGACTCTGTTGGTGTAGGAGGAGGTTGGTTAAAAAAATAATGCGATAATTTTGAATGGGCGTTTCTTTTGTTTGGCTAATCCTCCCCCTCCTCTTACAGTATTTTTACGTAAAATTGATAAACACTTTTGAGTACCAAATCTTTGAGGTTTCTTGTGATAAGGCCCGAGACCCTTTTGTAGGTGCAGTGGCCCGTGGTTTGGAAAGCAGGACGTCGTGAGTTGGTGGACTTCGCTGGTTTTTTTGCAAAATGAATTTCTTTTTTTGAGTTCAATTTTTATTATAATTTTTATCAGATTTAATATTAATAAACGTTTTTTATAACCATTTCCTGTGTTTTAAATGACCTTTGCAAATTATACAGAATATATCAATCTAGATCCTGTATTTTCTTAAAATATAGGTTCGTAACAACTGAAAATCGTTTATAGGAAGCAAAATGAATTTCTCTTAAATTCGAATATCAGCTATACGTTTTAACCGTGAATGACCTGCAAAATATTTCCTCAGAAAGTTCTTGTCCGTTTTTCCTCGAATCTTTTTTTTTATTAAGCCGTTGGCAGTAACGAGATCGACCTTCTGTCAAATAATCGTCAAAACCCACACAACGTTTTGCAAAATCCTGTTGACAAATAAACAAAAGTACAAGCGAGTCTAAAATTTTAATTCACCTCCTTGACACAGGTAATAAATAAGGCATTAAATGAATTGAATTGAATTGAATATAGAATTTAGGCCAAAGGCCTAGCACTGGGACCTATGAGGTCATTCAGCGCTGAAAGGGATATTGAAAATAAAAGGGTTGAAAGGTGTAACAGGAGGAAAACCTCGCAGTCGCACTATGAATCAATTGGAGAGTAAGATGGCAGAAAGAGAATATGAAAGGAGGTACAGTAAAACGAACGAAAAGGGTTGCAGCTAGGGGCCGACGGCACGCTGCAAAGATCCTTGAGTAATGGCTACAGTGCACCACATGAGGTGCACTGACGGCGCTACCCCCCCTACGGGGGCCATTAAATGAAGAAAAGAACGAACGACAAATAAACTTAAGCAAAATTATACCGACTTTTAGGTTTAAGTAAGTTAAAGGAACTGCTCATTTAATAAATTTTACTTTTAAATACAGGAAAACTATAATCATACCATATAGATTAATATGAAAAAAAAAAAACCCTAGAAATTAAAAAAAAAAACTCTTCTTCAAAATTACGATAACTCTCCGTCCATCCAGTCTGCCTAACATGAGGAGCAATATCCGAATCCATCAGCCTAAAATCCAGATATAAAGACTTTCCCCGACATGTAATTTTTCTTCCTCATTTTTTTTCCTCTCAAGAGTCCGGCCCTGTTTGAACTCATTCCCAGGAAGGCGAGAGAGAGCTTTGCGTCTTGCTATTTTTAACAAAGACTGATGCTTGAATGCTTTCACGTGCCTTCTCCTCCATCGGCTTTAAAGAGAAGAGATAATGACGCATCAGTGCAAAAAAAAAAAAAAGTAAAAAAGTAAAGGAACCGGAAGGATCTGAAAGAGTAAACATGAGCACATACGTTCAGGCCGCACCAGAAAAATTGGCTTTCAATACCTGGAAGTTTTCTTTTGTCTCAGTACAGGCAAATGGTAATTTGTTTCAATACTAGAACATTTTCTTGAGTTTCATTGCCGTAAAGTTTTAATTTCTTTCCACAGAAAAAAATTGTCTTGTGCTTTAATACCACTAAGTCTTTTTGTTGTTTGCTTTAGTACCAGAAAATTTCCTATGCTTTAATACCATTAAGTCTTTTTTTTTTGTCAATACCAGAAAATTTCCTATGCTTTAATATCACTAAGTTATTTTTTGTTTGCTTCAATACCAGAAAATTTCCTGTTTTAATACCACCACGTTTTTTGTTTGCTTCGATACCAGAAAATTTCCTATGCTTTAAGACCACTAAGTTTTTTGTTTGCTTCAATACCAGAAAATTTCCTATGCTTTAATACCACTAAGTTTTTTGTTTGCTTCAATACCAGAAAATTTCCTATGCTTTAGTACCACTAAGTTATTTTTTGTTTGCTTCAGTGCCATAAAATTTCCTATGCTTTAATACCACTAAGTCCTTTTTTGAATGCTTCAATACCAGAAAATTTCCTATGCTTTAATACCACTTAGTCTTTTTTTGTATGCTTCAACACCAGAAAATTTCATATGCTTTAATACCACTAAGTCACTTTTTTGTATGCTTCAATACCAGAAAATTTCCTGTGCTTTAATACCACTAAGTCACTTTTTTTGTTTGCTTCAATACCAGAAAATTTCGTATGCTTTATTGCCACTAAGCCTTTTTTTTGTTTGCTTCAATACCAGGAAATTTCCTATGCTTCAATACCACCAAGTCTTTTTTTTTGTTTGCTTCAATACCAGAAAATTTCCTTTCACTGTACTACAAGAATATTATTTAGGACTCATTGGCACTATAGATTTTAATCTTCAATATCAGAATTTTCTTAGGTTTCAAAATCATAAATTTTATACGGTTTTAATGCCAGTAATTTCTCTGTTGCTGCAATATAAAACATCTTTCTTCTTTTCAAAGCCAGATCGTTTTCTACATTTTCAAAAATTTCACAACGGGGTCATTACCATAAAATGTCGGAATGACCATGAGCCTTTATAAGGCTTATAACCAGAAAATGTGGTATTATTTCTAAATCTATGGGTCCATGTTACGATACCAGATTTCTCCACGTCATTATCATGATTTGTTTTATGTTTCAGGGTCCAAAAACTTTCATAGCCTTAATTTCCCATTTTCCTAAGTTTAAATATCAAAACGCCGTACTAGGTTTCAATACCAAAAAATTTTATGAATTTTTCTTGCCACAAAATTTTCTTAGGCCAAAATAGTTTTGTAGGATTTAACAAAAATAATTTTTCTTCTATTTCAGTGGCAGAAAATTAAATCTCCCAGTTTTCAAAGCCACAAAACTTTTTGTCTTTTTTGTAAATTTCTTGTTAAAGGATTTCTAAACACTTGTTATTTTGCAACGAACGTACTTCGTAAGATTATTCTCGACGAATAACTATGTAGGTGTATGTTCAAAAGGAGCGATTTACTTTTAATTTATAAAGATGGGTAAACTTTCATCAAAAATGCAATGAAAAATATAAACTAGCTTAAATGATCGAGCTAAGGTTTCACAGAGTTCAGCATAACAAATTTAAGGCCACAGAAGACACTCTCCTTCACTTCCTCTTCGACAGAATAAGCCGATTCCTTCGTGGAATTTCGTTCTTAAGAATGCTGAAACTTTTTATGAACCTGAAACTGAATATAACATTCAGACCACTGGCCAAGCACTGGGACCTATGAGGTCATTCAGCGCTGAAAATATGTTGAAACAATTGTAAAGAGTTGGTGGAAAGTACGGAAGAAATAGAATATGAACGGAGGTATAGTAAAAGGAATGAAAGGGGTTGCAGCTAGAGGCCGAAGGGACGCTGCAAAGAACCTTAAGTAACGCCTACATTGCACCGAATAAGGTGCACTGACGGCACTAACCCCCTACGGGGGCAACTTTTTACGAAACAAGCCAGACTTGCCAAGGAAACCCTTATTCGGAACACTACCCAAATAAGAAAACGGGTAAATACTGGAATACTTGATACTGTGGCTTCAAAACATTTTGCAATTTTCAAATCGAACTGACTACATGTATCAGCATCGCCCACCGTCACTATGTTTGGAAAATGCAGTTTGCCAAAGGCGAAAAATTGTATCTCCTCAAACAATTTAATCTGCAGAAAACTTTGATAATTTTCAATAAATGTATTATTTTTCTTCTATTTCTTTGCTTGATAATTTATTTTCATTTGTTACTTATTACCGATTGTAATCGCTGCGTTTCATTTTATTCAATAATGGGCTTTCCACTAGGTGGGAGCTTTACTTTAAAATTAACTGACATTCATTCCGTACGCATATTTGCACACTTTTAATAATAATAATAATAATAATAATAATGATAATATAATAATAATAATAATAATAGGAAGAAGAAGAAGAAGAAGAAGAAGAAGAAGAAGAAGAACAATGACCGGCGCTCTTTGCCCTCCCGAATCGCGTAACCAATAAAGATTCCCAAGGTGACCTCGGGTCAGTACAAAACGTGGCGTCGTGCGGGGTGTGAGCTTGACCTCTCGCAAGTCTTGGCATACCTTCTGCCCACGAGTGGGGTCTGAAATATCCGACCTACGAAGGCATTAAAGCGCCGGTTACAGGTCAAATATGCAACTCCTAAAGGAGCCTTTCCTTACCATGTCCACTTGTAACTTTTTTTTTTTTATGATTCGTCTGGGATTATTCATCGACATTCTTTTCCATAAGCAAATTCAAGGAGAACGTAACTTCTGCCTGACCTTGGGGCATAAAACTCCTTTAACTACCATTTTATAGGAGGATGCAGACCTTCTGACCGTTACCACGAAGGAAATTCTTTTGTAGCCTGCTTTATTTTTTTTAATAAGTTCTTATGTCTTTCTCTACATATAGATATTTATAAACGTTAAAGGTGACATACGGCAAACGTACTGTCAACTCATTTACATTTAAAAAAAATGAACGTTCATGACTTTCCTTTACCTGATCCTTTCCAGAACTTTAAGGCTGATCTATCGAGGACCTTTACATAAATAATTTAACCCGCAGGATTACGTAACCTAAATAACTACAGTTTGTTGGTTCTTTTTATTGTGTATTTATCAAATTCTTTATCGTACATTTTTTCAATACATACCCTCGTAGGCAATGCACGGATACATCGGCCATAAAGAATATTAGATAGAAAATAAACCTCTTGTTAAAATATAACAGTAAATGAAAGTAATAAAATGTATACAATCCATCAAGTGACAGAAGGTGCAAGTGACAAACTGCACTACAAGAGGTAACAGGGAACACTATTAACATTTTTCCGTACAGCCGCTACAGCGTATAATCAAGGCCACCGAAAATAGGTTATCTTTCGGTGGTCTCGGTATAATGCTGTATGAGCCACGGCCCATGAAACTTATACCACGGCTCGGCGGTGGCCTATCCTATATCATTGCCAGAAGCACGATTATGGCTAACTTTAACCTTAAATAAAATCAAAACTACTGAGGCTACAAGGATGCAATTTGGTATGTTTGATGATTGGAGGGTGGATGATCAACATACCAATTTGCAGCCCTCTAACCTCTGTAGTTTTTAAGATCTGAGGGCGGACGGAAAAAGTGCGGACAGAAAAAAAGGGCGGACAGAATAAAGTGCGGACGGACAGACAAAGCCGGCACAATGGTTTTCTTTTAAAGAAAACTAAAAATGGATCGTATAATACCTGTCTCAACTAAATATATCCTGCATTATATACAGGCATAAAAATAATGATAAAATACAAAAAAGTTAATGTTGAAGCGCACATCTTAGGCAGTAATTCCTGGAAGAGAGAGAGAGAGAGAGAGAGAGAGAGAGAGAGAGAGAGAGAGAGAGAGAGAGCAAGGAATTCCGAACGCAAGAAGAAAAAAAGAGCGGAAAAGAAAACTCATCATAAAATTCCTGAAGGTACAAAAGAGACGAGGAAACAGACGAGAAAGAAGACATAATGAGCAAATTTCAATGGATGAAGCGTCAGAAGGCAGGAGATGAGAAGAGCCCCATGATGATAATCATCCGGATGGAGAGATGCGCGGCTGAAGGCTTTCCCAGGGACATGAGGTTCCAGAGTCATCGTAAATATGGTTCCTGTCATCGTTGGGAATATCAAGATGTCTGGTATTCTGCGAGAGGCTTTTTCCTAAATGCGTATTTATGTGTGTTTATGTGTGTGTGTGTGTGTGTGTGTGTGAGTAAGGAGTATAAGCTTGGATCTGTGTATGTTTTACCTGTTAGCATACCTGCGGGAGAAGCTTACACACACACACACATACACATATATATATATATATATATATATATATATATATATATATATATATATATATGCACAAATACACACATATATAAACATATGTATAATTATATATATATATGTATATATAATTACTTTACTCTAGGTTTTATTTATGTCATCATTAACATACAGCCTACTCTGACAGTGCACCGCACTACTTGCGTCAGAATTATCTTTCAATCTCTCTCGGACCGGATGCAACCCAACACAACTAACTGACCACCAGGTACCTAATTCCCAGCTCAGGTCAAAAGACTCACAGAGAACTGACTTTTCAGGATATGGCCTGCATCACTCCGTCCACGTCTACGATCGAACTAGGGAACTCTGGTAATTGAACGGACTGCGGAAACACGAAACAAGAGAGAGAGAGAGAGAGAGAGAGAGAGAGAGAGAGAGAGAGAGAGAGAGAGAGAGAGGGGAGGGGGGAAGTTTCATACAGATTAACTTCAGTGCATGCTCATTACACATTATTTTAATCAACTCCTGACATGACCAACACTTATAATACGCACAGACTTTTTTTTCTATTCATTATTGTTCTTCACCTTGAATGTTACTAAGTTATTTACTGATTTATTAACTCATCTTCTTTTCTTTTCTAATAACTAATCTCTTCTTTCTGTATTTCCTATCACCTTCTGTAACTTCTTTCAAATGAGCACCATATTCTTTGGAAGTTTGAATTTCTAAGTTAATGGCCCCTGTGGGCTTGTTTCATAAAAACAGAGGTGTACCTTCTGAATAATAATAATAATAATAATAATAATAATAATAATAATAATAATAATAATAATAATAAATAATAGCAGTCCTGTCAGTAGCGTGGAAACCATGTCCCTTAAACCAACTATTTCAGACCCACCACTAAATGTTGAACAAAGACAGCCATATGAGACATGAAGCCTACTAATTAAGATCACCATGATTTACACGCAATTTCATAACTTGGAAATCGCCGTTTGGTTCACATTACCTTTTGATGACATCTCATGCACTTGTTTGCTTGTTCCATATAAATAGGCAAATTATAATAATAAATTAAATAATAATAATAATAATAATAATAATAACAATAATAATAATAATAATAATAATAACAATAATAAATTTCTACAAAATTCTTGCAGACATATCTGGACTAAGCAGTGTTGTCCATCTGAGCTCTGTTTTGTGAAGAAAAACCCAACTTATGTTTATTACTTACACTTCGAAAAAGGTAAACAAAGGAAACAATGTGAAAACAGAGCTGTCGGTATATTGGGGCAATCAATATTTAGTTTAAACCAACTTAAGACGTTAATATTGATAACCAACCCCCCAAAAAACACCTCATGTAC
>NC_089791.1:23488387-23538387 GCF_040412425.1 Macrobrachium rosenbergii | reverse complement strand
AGTGCCTGCATTTCAACACACGACTGATTGCATCCTAAACAATTACAGTACAGTTCACTCTATGCAAAGTTTATTCTATGAACAGTTGATTCTATGGGAAAGTTTATTCTACGGAAAGCCCACCTCACCACGAAGTTCAATCAAGCGGCAATAAAACGTAAATGCTGAAAAAAAAAAAAAAAAAAAAAAAAACTGGTGTACTAATTAGGCATCTGGCCCTAATCAAAACCGCAATATTGTCAAACCCCGTCCCGCGTGCAAGTGATTGCATTCCAAAAAGGCAATATCATGAACAGATATTTTTTGTCCTTACGCCGTACAGATCAAAAAGCGTCACAAATTGGGTAGTAATTGGAGTAATTAATATTTGCCGGGGTTAAGTCTGAAAGCAAATTATCAATACGAGGGGGCAATGTTCAAGCAACAATTTGTCAACGTTGCTAAATAGTAATTCAACATAACAGTGCTTTGCGCATGCTTGTCGAGTAAACAATTAATAGAGGACTGGAACCATTTGTCTGACGGGACAATACTACAGCCGTTTTGGTGTTTATACATATATTTAATATTTACCCACAACGCAAGTGCTAATTTTTAAAATCTATAGCACATCGAAACGATTTTAATTCCATATATGCCTTAATGTCAATCTGCCTGTCAAACTAGATGACGTTTTGGCTTTCGTAAAATATTGAAACAAATCGAAAGCGTAATTATCATCCCTTTAAAATTTATATGGTCGCCGTAGTAACTAGATTAAAATCTGATGTTTGTCTCGCTGTCTGTCTGTCTGTCTGTCAGAATGCCATGTGTCCTCTCTTCAAAATAAGTGGTTGACCATCAAGTTTCGTATGATACAAAATGTAATTCTTATGGTATCAAGCTCTCTCTCTCTCTCTCTCTCTCTCTCTCTCTCTCTCTCTCTCTCTCTCATATGTCTCCTATTTGTCCCTCGAAGTCTTAAACAACTGATCCAAAGAGAGAAGACGAGATTAAATCAGATGAGAGTAAGGGTATCAAAGAGAAAAGAGGAAGTTACCATAAAATGGAGAGTAGAGAGAATAAACAGCTAAATGTATTATAAAGAGCAAAAGTGCCTGTTTTGCTTTTATGGTTAAAGGCAACGCCCAGTCTTTCAAGGCTTAAAGTCTTAACGCAAAAGAAAGTTATCACGATACAGGAGACTAGAATACAGAGAGCAGCTCAGCCTTCAAAACAGATGAGAGAAAAACGTAGATTTCTTGGACGGCAAGAAATCGGTCTGAATATTAACAAATTTTCTAGATTCCAAAAAATTAAGAGAAAAAAAAAGCCATGATCTAAATTCCGAAAATTTGAGAAATACCTATCATAAGCGTCTCACGAAGTACATGTAAATCACAGAAAAGAGATTAGACAAAATAAAAGCTCTCTCGACATTTCCTGTAATCGTGCCAAAGCATAAAATGCTAAAGGAATTCAAAGGTACAAATAAATCTGACGTTAGTAAAAATATATCAAATCGAAATGAGCCACGCTTTCCTAAGCCTGGCTATGTCAAAGGCCGAGTTCGGAATAATGGTTATAGTAATATTTAGCTTGTGGAAAATACCGTAAGGTGTCGAAAAATGTCGGTTAAAACATCCCGTCAAGATGATGATGATGAGGCGAGGATAATACCTATCTGGTAATGAATATAATTACATGGCACCTAATTTAGGCATAAAGCTGTATCATGGTCATAGAACTTCAACATTAAAAATTTTATAAAAAAAAAAATTCAGTTACCCAAATTAAATATTAGTTTAAAAAAAAAAAAGTTCAGTTACCCAAATTAAATAGTTTTTTTTTTTTCCCAAGAACGTTACATTTACTAGGCAACATAGCCTTATTTTCCTCTCTCTCACAGAATCAGGTTTACAGACACTGAGCAATATAACTATTCCCCCCAAAAATAGAACAAAAGCATTAAATAAATGTATGCATTTAGGAAAGTACGTAAAATAAAGTTTATACGTACACGTAACTACGATATTTACACAAAATATCAAAATATGCTTCATTCATTTCATTCTAGTACATTATGACATTCAAGAATTAAAAACCCGTACAAGTCTGGATGATGAAGAGTTTCGGGAATTTCGTAGGTTTCTGGTTGAGTATATTTGAGAGAACCAATCTTTCCATTCGACAAGATTAGGGGAAAGTACTACCACCACTACTAACATGAGAGAGAGAGAGAGAGAGAGAGAGAGAGAGAGAGAGAGAGAGAGAGAGAGAGAGAGAGAGAGAGAGAGAGAAATCGCTACTGCTCCCAGTTTATTAAGAATAAGATGCCATAAGAATTACATTTTACATAGCATACGAAATTTAATCGTAAACTATTTCTTCTTCTTCTTCTTCTGAGAGAGAGAGAGAGAGAGAGAGAGAGAGAGAGAGAGAGAGAGAGAGAGAGAGAATCGCTACTGCTCCCACATTATCAGCGAGATACCATAAGAATTGCATTTTACATTATAAGGAAATTTATCGTAAACTACTTGTTTTGAGAGAGAGAGAGAGATACTGTTCCCAGTTTATTAACTGGAAGTTACTTGAGAGAGAGAGAGAGAGAGAGAGAGAGAGAGAGAGAGAGAGAGAGAGAGAGAGAGAGAGAGAGATGATCGGTACTGTTCCTTGGTTATTAACTGAAGTTACGAGAGAGAGAGAGAGAGAGAGAGAGAGAGAGAGAGAGAGAGAGAGAGAAATTTTTACCAAGAGCAATCAGATCGAGACGGCAAAAATAACCCAGGTAACACAAAGCTACTTTCCAGTCCTCAAAGCGAAGGACGAACCAAAAGACGCGTTTAAAGCCGACTCTATATAAAAAAAAAGTTGACACAAAAGTAGGGGGGAATAAATCCCTTGCTCTCTTGATAAGCGTGGATGGGGGGGGAGGGAGGTAGAGAGGTGTATTAGTGGAAGGGGATTAGAGGATGGCCGCGGAGCGGAAAAAAAAAAGAAGAATAATGGAGAAAGAAGCTGTTTGACGTTCTTCTCAAAAAGAGATCTCCGAGGAGTACAAAAGGTGGATTTATTACGATTTCCGGCTGATTGTGTATAGTTGCATACAATCCTTAATAAGGTGGATAAGGTGGGTAAGTAAAACGGGTTATAAACACAACCTCGGTAATACGGTTACCGCACAGGAACAAGAGACGAGCGTCGCGAGCGTGTGCGATATAAACGATAAACTGCTAGAATTAAACGAGAGATCAAACCCCGCGCGCGGAGAAAGGGGAAATTGGGTCTGGGTCTGAAGGAGCTGCCGGGTTCTCTCGCATAACGGATCTTCAATTACCGGAAATGATTCTTCCGACAAATGGGATTCCGCATCAAATTCCAAACTAATTTTCCCAGACAAGTGAAGTCTCGGCGAGACGCGGGACCATAATGCCGCCATTAATCTGTCCGCGGAAGAACGGTCCTTTTATATTCTCAGTGGGTCTTCCGTCTCCGAGATAGAGACTTGCTTAATTCGGTCAATTACAAACAGGGGTCCGTGAATGTGCTTTTAACCATTTTACTTTCTAAAAAAAAATAAAATAAAAAGTACTGAAACGAGTAAATAACAACAGGGATGCTACGAAATTCACAATCTCCTGAAAAACAATCTGTGTAATAAAAATCCACAATGATATAGTAAATATATTACTAGTAATATTTTTAGGGGTTTTTATTACACAAAAACAGGGATATTTTTCATTATGTATAGATAAATACAAGCACACGAATGCATCATGTAAGTGCACACAAATCTATATTCGTTTTAACCATTTTACTTTCTCAAAAAAAATAAGACAATTAAACGAGTATATATAAATCAGGATATTTTTCATTGTGTGTGTAGATAAATACACGCAAATGCATCATATAAGTGCACATACAGTTATATTCATACATTGCTTCTAAGAGAAGGTGGTTCCTTTAGACTTTACCTGTCGGTTTCTAATTAAATGATAGACGTGGGATGAGGTTGCTATATGCCACAGTATCCACCTGCCTCTTATATCCACCTGCATACATCTTATATATATATATATATATATATATATATATATATATATATATATATATATATATATATATATATATATATATATATATATATATATATATATATATATATATATATATATACATATATATACTGTATATGTGTGCATATATATATATATATATATATATATATATATATAAAAATATATATATATATATATATATATATATATATGTATATATATCCCCATGATATATATCTTGCACATGCAACATCTGTAACATCCATTTTCCTATTTCTTCGTTCATCAATAAAAAAAAAAAATAGTTCCAGTGATGTTTGACTGAATTCAGGCAGAACGAACAATCTTCGACACTTTGAATCAAGTGACTGAACTTTTGGGGATTTAGCAAAGAGCTAATATACTCCCATGAAGAATGAGGTTTACAAAAATAAATATATAAACACAGGGCCTGAATTATTCATTATCGTGTCCAGGAAACCTACCGTCATAAAATCGGACGCATACAGACTGGTAGGTTGCCAGGACGCGATAATGAAACCTTCAGAATTGCCCATGGCTATAATCACGTTCCACGTTATTACTCCAGATTGAACAAAGGAATAAGGGAAAGGAAAGGAAGAAAGTTCCTGGTGAAAGGCAATTTATGAAACAAAACAAGAGAAAGGATAGATAAAAGAAAACCAATTTAAAAGACCCACAAGAAGCTGTAATATTTTTCTCTTTAAATAAATGACAGACCTGGATTAGTGGCGTCGCACCTGAAAAGTGCAGATGCAGAAAGAACGAGAAGAGGAACTTTTTCTAGAGTAAATATGTTTAGCTTATAAATGCCATTAAGTAAGAGTAAAATTATGTCTCACATTCCTTCCTAAGTGACTCCTATTTCTACTTTTAAGCATGTGCTAGTATTTGTTAGTATGGCAGCTTCTCTCTCTCTCTCTCTCTCTCTCTCTCTCTCTCTCTCTCTCTCTCTCTCTCTCTCTCTCTCTCTCAGTCTTTCTTTCTACTCATGTCAAATTACACTACAGTACGAACTCTGTCAGCGGAGGAGTAATTCATCTGTTTTAATGAAGTGTCAATCCAATTTTTTGTTCTACCGGAAATGTGTCGTAGGTCATAATGGAGGAATTTCCAATAAACTTCACCTGAATGGGAAACAATCAGACGAAAATTAGTGAACGCAGTTACCCAGTTCGCAAACTCGTTTGTACTTTGCGGCAATAACTTGCACTTTCTCAATTTGTCTCATTTTGGTTCTATACAAAAGATTCTTCTCGACGACTGCCAAAAGCGGAGACGTTTAGTTTTCTGTAAAAGAAATCTATTGAGATAGCTTTGTCTGTCTGTCCGAACTTTTTCTCTCCGCCCACAGATCTTAAAAACTACTGAGGCTAGATGGCTGCAAATTGGTGTGTTGAACATCTACCCTCCAATCATCAAACATACCTTATTTTATTTAAGGTAAAAGTTAGCCATGATCGTGCGTCTGGCAACGCTATAGGACAGGCCACCACCGGTCCGTGGCTGAAAGCTTCATGGGCCGCGGCTCATACAGCATTATACCCTGTACAGAAAACTCGATTGCGCTTCTTCGGCATTTTTTACTAGTTTAAGATTGTGTTCGTTATTTCTTTGTAAATTTTATACCTGGAGATTCTTCTTGACGATTATCAAAAGCGGAGACTTTTTATGATTGTATTCGTCCTTTTTTTCAAGAAAGTATACCTGTAGTGTTGAAATCAATTAAGTAGAAATTATAAAAACAGGTAAAAACTCCAATGATGGCTAACTCCTCTTTTTTTTTTTAATCATCTGAACCAAATAAGAATAGTCATCAGTCTTCAACGACGATGCGTTAAGATTCAAGGTGCCACGCCTAATTGCCGTAAACAAATTTCTTTCAGTATATCAAATTTCTTTCAGTATATCAAATTTCTTTCAGTATATGCTTACAAAGACTGCCATATCTCTCCAACAATCGCTCATGGTTCCAGTCAATACTGTATAACGCTAATTTCTGTCACACGGCAAGTAAAAAACGATAGTCATCATCGTCAACAACTTAAGAGCTACTCCATTTGCTGCATATGTTTTCTGATTTTTGTCGAGGTTCATTGTTATTTAGAGACATTCATATGGAATGATGCATAAGTGCTATTGATTTTCTGCGCATGCTCTCACGAAGAAGAATGACCGTATGTATGTATATGTGTATATATGTATATATATATATATATATATATATATATATATATATATATATATATATATATATATATATATATATATATATATATATATATATATATAATATTATCGCCAAGATAGATTTGGTTATATTCTTTGTGACATTACAATTACAAACACAAACATATATATATATATATACATATATATATATATATTTATATGACATTACACTATATACATATATATACATATATAATTTATATTATATATATTATATATTATAATATATTATAATTATAATATATTATATATATATATATATATATATATATATATATATATATATATATATATATATATATATATATATATATGATATCCCAAGACAGACCTTTTGTTATATTATTTAATTAATCATTCCAAACGGCATCACCTTTGTTCTTAGCAACCTGTTCATAAGCACAATACGTAACATGGTCAGAGAGTCAGCTCCTGATAACGTAATTTCATCTTATATCGCAACACGTAAATATTTACTTAATTAATCAGGAACTGCATTTGAAAACAGTTTACCTATCCATTGCATACGTGCGTTTTTGTAAAATATTTGATTATCTGAAGAATATGGAGAATTGCAAAGCACTTACCTGCGTTCAACAAGACAAAAGTGGGTAACTGTAGAATCATGAATAAAATATTGGGTAAAGTGTCAATACGCAGGACATCTTAGGCAAAACATAACGGCCATTTCATAATGAAGACCTCAAGGATACAGATTTAAACAGCTTTTCACACACGATCAAAAACTTTTGAACCTTTAAAGAAACTGACTATACCAGTTCCAGTGTGTTCGTTTATTTCATATGAGGTCATATAAATGAATACACAAACGTGCCTAAGTTTATATACGCATTTATACATACTTTCATTCATGAGTTACACATCTGCGTACGTTATAGTAGCGGGAACTTAATTTACTACCTCGTAAGACGGGAGCTAGGTCCTTCAAATATATAAAGGACCTTGGGTGGGAGATGACTGAGCATAGGCTACCGAATAATGTCTCCCATGAGCCACTTGTAAGAAATATTAATTAATCGTAAAGCAAGCACAAACACGAAACTAACCATCTCTTCCTTAAGACGTAAGTTACTTCGATATATTAACTGCGTAATGCAGGCTAGTATCTAAAATGGAACACTGCAGTATCTGCAACATTTTCGAAATTGAGATATGCCATCTACCGGGCTCGCGAAACACTAAAACACAAGTTACTGCAGTTTCAAATGATTCTTCAATGCTTTATTTAGGGGGTCCCATTTGTAGTATCTGCAAAATCAGTAGTAAGGCCAGGGAAAACTGCAGTATCTACCATTTTTCTCAGTTTTGTATTTTTTGCAGATACCGCAGTCTTCCATTTTAGGGCAGTATAAGCAAGATTCTTATCACACCCTACATAAACACCCACTGCGTAACTAATCGACACCAAAACTCACCGGGAACTTTGCAGCGATGACAACGCAAACAACTCCGTTTCTGTCGCCGCCAGGAAACGATTAAATATAGAAAAGGAGCGACGGGATGTTAGAAAAAAAAAAAAAAAAAGAGGACCAAAGCTCTTAAAGAGAAGCGTAATCTTAAAATCTTTACTTTACCTTCCCAGGGGAGAAAGCCACTCTCAGGTCCCCCTCTTTTTCATCCCCATTTTTATCCCTTACCTGGGGAAAAAAAAAGAAACAAAATTTTAGTCACCTTCCACGGGGAAGTAACGACGGTAGAGAGAGAGAGAGAGAGAGAGAGAGAGAGAGAGAGAGAGAGAGAGAGAGAGAGATGATATGGCTGATGAACTTGAATCAATTAGAAACTATAACGCGATAATTAGACATTAGAAATTTTAAAAATTTTAGCCTTCCACAAGGGGAAGTAACGACGAGAGAGAGAGAGAGAGAGAGAGAGAGAGAGAGAGAGAGAGAGAGAGAGAGAGAGAGAGAGAGAGAGGAACTATATGACTGATGAACTTGAATCAATTAGAGACTACAAGGTGATAATTAAACATCAACTAACTTCCAAGTTTCCGTGTCTTACCAAAGCCTATAGTGAAACTCATTCTGTTCAAGAAATTAGAACTTAGAACAAACAGGCACCGAGAGAGAGAGAGAGAGAGAGAGAGAGAGAGAGAGAGAGAGAGATAGAGAGAAACGAATCATTTGAACTTTAATCAATTAAAACATCTATAACGTGGTAAATCAACAAAGTTTTAGTCAAACCTTTCCAAGGAAATTAGAACCTAGAACAAACAGGCGACAAAGAGAGAGAGAGAGAGAGAGAGAGAGAGAGAGAGAGAGAGAGAGAGAAGAGAGAGAGGAACGATATGACTGACGAACTTGAATCAATTAGAGACTATAACGTGATAATTAAACATCAAACAACTTCTAAGTTTCCGTGTCTTACCATAGCCTATAGCGAAAACCCATTCTGTTCAAGAACTTACAACAAACAGGCACCGATTTTCCAATAATATGACAGACAGCGTCATTGAACATCAACATCAAATCTCATAAGGTTTGGAAGTACAACAACCTGCAAATGCTTGGGTGTCACAACTTTCTCTTGACAGTAGTTACTAACTTATTAAGGAAGCGCATTCGGCACCAAACTAGGAAGCGATGTGATTGCATCTTCTTACAACCCTTTCAAGTAAAGTAAAGAATGTAAAGGTGCATTACACGAACATGTTTTCTAGAAATTTAATGCATCTTGGTGCATTATCGTGATCGTTTGGCATCATGGCGAACGTACTTGATTTAAATCACAGATTGATATTCTGCGAAATATAAAATAATAAAATATTGTTAGCACGAAGTTTGGTGTCATGATATTCAAAAATGACAGGAAACTGATCGTGTACAATGCCTTGAGTGTTCGTTCAACCAAGTGGGAAATATTCAGTTAATATTTACTGAACAGGATCTTCAATGAATAAACTCTTCAGTGAATAAAACACTAAATCACCAACCAAGCATGACAATGAATCCGGCGAAGATATACAAATACTTGCTAAACGTAAATATATAAATCAAAAAAGGCATTTCCTCGTGATGCCAACCTTGCCCAACCTTAACCTATCAAAGTAATAAGCAATTACCCTTATCACAGACGCAGGTTATGGAGTAATGTTGACGTATCACTTCAGTAGGGAATGTACTTGAAATTACAGTGCCAGCGTATCAAAGTTGGTTTGCCGATGCTATATTCAAATGCGTAGTTATCATATATATATATATATATATATATATATATATATATATATATATATATATATATATATATATATATATATATATATGTATATATATATATATATATATATATATATATATATATATATATATATATATATATATATATTCATTCTTGAATGATCATAGATATCAAATGTATAACATCCCTGTTGAGCTCAAGAGATTACAGACAGCGAGAGTATTGAAAAGGAAATAATAAAAGCTAATAGTCATTCAAATTTTAACAATGTATGTTTGAAAGAATTATATATATATATATATATATATATATATATATATATATATATATATATATATATATGTGTGTGTGTGTGTGTGTGTGTGTGTGTGTGTGTGTGTATATATATGTGTGTGTGTATATACATACACATACACCGTACACTAACATTTGCCAAATTTTAATTCCCTACTAAGCTTTTCCAAACTTACATAAAAAGATGCTTATGGCAAAATATATGCATGAATACCATGAACAATATATGTATGCAACGAAACAACTATACGCAGGGATTTTAAATTCATTACGCAACAAACAAACGTCTCTAAAAATTAAAACGGAAACAATATGAGCAAAAAATACACACAATACACTACTATTAGCCAGAAAAATAATAAAGCCCATTCATCAAAAATTGTAGCAACGCGAATACTCATTTATGCAGTCAAGTTACAATAAACATACTAATTGTCTGAAAAAGAAAAAACGCAAATAGAGCATGTAACCTGAATGCAAATCTTCGAAAGAATAAGATATTTATACTTTAACTTTTTTCTTTTTGCATAAATAATATCTCTTCAAAGATATCTATCAAAATTCAAAACCTTTTTGCAAACCATACTTGTACGAAATATGTACACTCATGCGATATATACGGGATATATCAGCTATGCAACAGAACATAGAAACAAACAAGCATCCACACAAACACGGTTTGAGTCAATGGTAGCCGCGAAGTTCCGGGAAAGTAGCACTCAATAAACTACTTCCTCGGCATTTCTTCTCATAAATCAAGACGCAGACGGCGAGCGAGAATCACCCGGTCAGAAAAATAATACGGGAAGAAGTTTTGATGGAATAAGAAGCCATTCGAGGGGAAAGGGCCTTTTGCTACTGACGCAGCCGAGCTGACGCTGAAGGTATTGAGGACCCCCCACACGGCACTACCTACAATAACCACGCAGGCGGGGTAGTGCCGTCAGTGCATCTCACGTGGTGTACCGTAAGCATTGCAAAAGGTTGTTTGTACGCTCTTCGACCCCTAGCTGCACCCACTTTTTAGCCTTTTACTTTACGTCTATCCCCGTTTCCTTTCCTCACTGTCGCTGTTAAACTTCTCTAACTATTACTTCTTAGTGCACCCGTGGGTTTTTATTCCCAAAAAAGTAAGTATATCTTAGTTTAACCAGACCACTGAGCTGATTAACAGCTCTCCTAGGGCTGGCCTGAAGGATTAGATTTATTTTACGTGGCTAAGAACCAACTGGTTACCTTAGCAACGGGACCTACAGCTTATTGTGGAATCCGAACCACATTATGACGAGAAATGAATTTCTATCGCCAGAAATAAATTCCTGTAATTCTTCATTGGCCGGGTGGAGAGTCGATCCCTGCACTTCATCTCGTTTATTTTTTAGATTGCTGTTATCCGCTGCGCAACCACTGCAACTCCTTCATTTCACTGTCTTTATAAGTGCCGAAAGTACCCCAGTGCCTGGTCTGACACTCTAAAATTTCGACAACTTACATTAAGACATGAGGACACGTCGAGAATTATTTTCAGGACGGAGTATTCCGGATGGTTCCGACTGATGAGACTGGTCCTTTAGTAATCATCATCATAATCGTGGCATTTATCATCCTCAGCAATGAAGATATAAACACACACATACATCCCTAAACTTTAGCGTGGGGCCATTCCATTTCGCCGAAAGAAAATATTGCTTGAAATAAAGCGCGTAACCGGACTGCAAGGTTTCGAAAGAATAAAATATTTAAGCTTTAAACTATTTTGCATGAGTAATACTTCTTCAACAATTAAAAAAAAAATCTAAAACCCTACTTGCAAACCTTACATATTCGGAATAAGCACACTCATGTGATATGTACGGGATATACAAGCTATGCAATTGAGCAAGCAAATAAGCAAGCATCCAATCACACAAACACTCACAGCTTGAGTTCCCGGAGAGTAGCCTTTAATAACCTAAAACAAGCAAAATTACCTTAAATTGATTAAATCATCACTACTCTTAGTGTCATCGTTGGTTTCACAATACCCTCCCAAGAGTATCATAAACAACGATATAAGATAATGTTAGAAAAAAACCAACAATAAACTATAAACATCATTCCATAAACTGCTTCAATAGTGCTAAAACAAAAGCCTAAAGACTAGAAATAAACTATATCACTGTAACAAAAGCAAATCACTTGAACAGTGAGTTCTTCCGACACCATATTTTGGAAGATCATAACTTCCCTTTAATCTAGGGTTTTAAAAGTTACTCAACTATCAATTATCTTAGCATTACAAGCAATGCCTTGAGCATTTTAGCTGAAATTATACCCTTCGCGTTTTGCTTAAACTGACGAATTGACCGCGAAAGTAACAGATATGGCTATTAGTTTTTTGTAAAAGAAAACTATTGTGACGGCTTTGTCTGTCCGTCCGCACTTTTTCTGTCCGCTTCAGATCTTAAAAAGTATGGAGGCTAGAGAGCTGCAAACTGGCATGTTGTTCATCCACCCTCCAATCATCAAACATGTTAAATTGCAGCCCTCTAGCCTCAAGAGTTCTTATTTAATTTAAGGTTAAATTTAGCCATGATCGTGCGTCTGGCAACGCCATAGGACAGGCTACCATCGGGCCGTGGACGAAAGTTTCAAGGGTCGCGGATAATACAGCATTATACGTTGAACGGAAAACTCGACTGGGCAGAAGAACTTCGGCGCATTTTATACTTGTTTTTTACTCCTGATTTCAAAAAGGATCTACATAATATATTTCACCATCGTCATTTACCAGGAACCATTTTTTGTATGGCAGATTTGTGTGATTCAAGATTGTCATTGAACCCCTTATAAAGCAAGTAATATTTGTAGTCGAAGAGTCAATTTCAAGACAGCTGAAGCTTCAAAATGTATTTACGAAACTACCATAACTATACTAAGAAAACATATATGAAAATAATTTAAGTAATATCAAGACATAATCTAAGCAACATTTGATCGTCAGAAGTACCGTCCTATTCAAGGATATTCAAGTAAAAAATTGCGCCGAAGTTTCTTCGGCGCAATCGAGTTTTCTGTACAGCCGCTACAGCCACCGAAAATAGATCTATCTTTCGATGGTCTCGGTATAATGCTGTATGAGCCGCGGCCCACGAAACTTTAACCACGGCCAGGTGTTGGCCTATATTTCGTTGCCAGAAGCACGATTATGGCTAATTTTAACCTTAAATAAAACAAAAACTACTGGGGCTGCAGGGCTGCAATTTGGTATGTCTGATGATTGGAGGTGGATGATCAACATAACAATTTGCAGCCCTCTAGCCTCAGTAGTCTTTAAGACCTGAGGGCGGACAGGATAAGTGCGGACAGAAAAAAGTGCGGACGGATAGACAAAGCCGGCACAGTAGTTTTCTTTTACAGAAAACTAAAATGCAAAGTCAAAGATAGGTCATTATACGATACCCAAAACAAATTTAGCTGACCCCCAAACACCCACGAAACCCCAGAAGGGTTTTTTCCCCTTATTATTCAGTAAGACATTGATGGAAGCAGCAGTAAATGAAGTTCGTTGCCCATTCAAGTCCTCAGTTCACTTGAATAGAAAAAAAAAATCTAAACAGGCTTACTATATACAGTGGAGGCTTTGGTATGGCAAAGGGATTATTCAAGGGAAAAGCACATATCCTGAAACATGAAAATCTTAATGGCTGACCCAATATAATCGAAATTATCTATGCGTATCTTTATTTCCAAGAAAGAAGCTTGGACCGTTCTCTAAATTTAATCAGCTTAATAATGTAAGTAGCTGAAAGCAGGGTTTGACTATAAACCTCAAAACGTAAACTACAAAGAAAGATCAAAGTCTGTGAATAATTACAAAGTTGCGTACACTGGGAAATAAGAGGGTTTTCTTGACACCAGTAACAGATATATAAACTGGCGAAATCAAATTAGGCTTTAACAAAATATCTACAGTCTGCCATGCAGGTGAATTAAATTTTTTCTACTCTCTTGCCGGAATACTGAGGAAAATCAGTCATCAAAGCTAGAGAGCTTCTACTTTCACAGAAATCTCATGGGAAATAAATTAAACTAGGGGAAAATGAACTTATATTACAATTCTTACTCTCTCAAAACATATTATTATTATTATTATTATTATTATTATTATTATTATTATTATTATTATTATTTCATTAGATGAAACCTATTCAAATGGAACCAGCAAACAGGAGCCATTAACTTGAAATTCAAGCTTCCAAAGAATGTTGGCTTCAACCTCCCACCGCAGACCCCACACTGCAGCAATAACTGCTTTTTCTCATTGTTAAGTTAAAAGTTAAAAGTCCTCCTGGCCCTCTGTAGGCTCATAGGGCAGGCGCTGATCTCCTGTTTCTGTGTGTCGCTATAAGCGAGAAAAAGCAAATCCACATGCAATTACGAATTATAAATGGCAAATAAATATGGTAAATTACATAATGTATAAGAACTCTCTCTCTCTCTCTCTCTCTCTCTCTCTCTCTCTCTCTCTCTCTCTCTCTCTCTCTCTCTCTCTCCATCCAAAACTATCTATTTTATTAGCCTCGTCAATCTAAGATTAGAAAATAGATGAAACAACGCCCACCGCCAGCGTTTCCTTCACCGCATCGCCGCGTAGGCGAGAAACCAAGATCGGATCTTCTTTGATATTTTTTTTCTTAATTTTTTTATTCCGTAACCGGGTGGAGCATTATCTCCCGCAGCAAGAGCTTTTACCTGTTTCTGTCAATCAGGTCATGCGTCGGTGTCCTTTGGTCACCTGCTACATAGTAAGAGCGAGATCTTCCCTCTCTGGAAGGACTAATGTAGGACTAATGAGACGGCTGCGCCAACAAGCCCTTGTAATTGACTTTTTGATTGCCACAAAAAGTTCGCGAAAGGTGACTCAAATGTGACGAGAATGGTCTTGGTAGGAGATGAAATATATTACCTAATCTTTAACTATCGTGACTAACGTTAATGTTAATAAGGAATGGCAATTTAAGCGGACATTAAAAATTCATAACTGAAATTATGTTTATTGACATATTAATTTTAAGGAATTACACTTTAAGCGGATATTCAAAATTCATAACTGAAATTATGTCTATTGACATTAATTTTAGGGAATTACACTTTAAGCGGATATTAAAAATTCATAACTGAAATTATGTCTACTGACTACCATTAATGTCACGGAATTACACTTTGAGCGGTCATTAAAAATCAATAGCCGAAATGATGTCCACTGATTAATATTAATGTTAAGGAAATAAACTTTAAGTGGACATTAAAAATTCATAACTGAAATTATGTCTACTGACTTACATTAATTTTAAGAAAATAAACCTTAAGCGGACATTAAAAATTAATCACGGAAATGACGTCCATCGACTAATATTAATGTTAATTCAGTACACTTTAAGCGGACATTATAAATGAATAACAGATTATTATAGCCACGATATCCGCAGGCGCGAATAAAGCAAAATCAAACAGAGGCAACAGAACTAACTCCTCCCCCCCCACGGGGGGTTACTGCAGTCAGTGCGCCTCATGTGATGCACTGTAGGCATTCCTTAAGGTCATTTACAGCGTGCCTTCGGCCCCTAGCTGCAGCTCCTTTCGTTCCTTTTACTGTACCTCCTTTCATATTCTCTTTCTTCCATCTTACTTTCCACCCTCTCCCAACAATTGTTTCATAATACAACTGCTTTGAGGTTTTCCTCCTGTTGCACCTTTCAAACTTTTACTGTCAATCTCCGTTTCAGCGCTGAATGACCTCATAGGTCCCAGTGCCTGCCTTTGGCTTAGACTCTATATATATATATATATATATATATATATATATATATATATATATATATATATATATATATATATATATATATATATATATTCACTATTAGCAGAACTCACTCCCTCACTCTTCCGTTAAAGTTTGTCATAACAAAATAAGACAGCCATGTTACACATAACGAGAGTTACAAAGCTTTTGACCGAGTCTTTTAAAATTACATTCCTTGCAAAACCGGCTACACAAAAATATTATAATTACTATGAAACATCGGCTGTTCTTTGAACTATCCAAGAGAATATTCCTTCCTCTAGTATCTAAACTCTCGTTAAATTTACGTACTTAAAAGCACATACAAAAAATCGAGGTAAAATTTGATGCTTGTCTGTAAAAAAAAAATTATGCACATTTTTCGTTTAGGGGAAAAAATATAAATCACGTAAAAATGATTATCCTCGTTTATATATTACCTTTATGACTGCTTGAATTATGGCTGTTTCCACAACATCGCGAAACTATGAACCGTAAAACTCCCCTATATGGAAAACCATGAGTTCCGAGTGTAATAATAATGTACACATGCCCATAATGACCGTACTAAGAGGAAAAAATTAATCATTTTTCTTCGTAAATTCGTTTTAGCTAATAAGTTCTCTTTTAGCTTATTCCTTTCAATTTCCGTTATTCTTCGACAACAGCCATGTCAGTAGCTGTAAAGGGTGACAGCTTCCATCAGCGAATGCGAAAACCAAAAACATGCAAGTATATTTACATAGACATCCACATGTAAGGCCTAGCTTGACTCTAAATCATAAAATCCACCAAAGCAATGAGAATATGTACCGAGTACACACGTACACCCAAATACAAGACTTCTGTATGAAGAACCATTAAATAAAGTACGTACGTAATTATATATATATATGTGTGTGTATGTATATATATATATATATATGTGTGTGTGTGTGTGTGTGTGTGTGTGTATGTGTATGCATATATATATATATATATATATATATATATATATATATATATATATATATATAACTGAATCAATCACGAAAAATATGGAGCGTGATGAATATATAAATAAAGATAAAATCCACGAAGGAAACGGAAACACTGGAGTGCTGCGAGGCCTTTCGACACTAGTCCTTTACTTAGCAGAGTCTGCTAAGTAAAGGAGCGTGCGTGTGTGTGAGTGTGTGTGTGTGCACGCGTGTGTGTGTGCGCGCGCGCGCGTGTAAAACCATTTCCTAACCAAAAATAGTGTGTGAATGTATACTGGCATGTAATAACCAATACCGTACGTCAGAAAATATCCAAGTATCCAAATATAAACGTAAATAGTCATTCCCAATGTTGAAAGTTTCGAAAAAGTCTAAAGGAAAGAACAAAAAGACTTAACGACTGTGGAGCATCTAATCCCCAGTAACGTTCACCTCTACGTAGCGACAGTAAATTCTACCAATCACGTTCAGGAGCAATCAGCAGAGCCACGCAGAAATGGATAGAGCAAAAGGATGGAGAGAATGAGTAAAGTAGCAATCGGATATCGCATTATGGTACAGACTCCTGATCACAGAAAACGGGAGATGAGCCGATCTTGCTTCTTCAAACCTTCTTTTTCTTTTCTTTGTTATACATTATATGTGTATATGTATGTATATATAGAAATATCAACACACAACCACGTGTGGAACAGAAATAAATTTCTGACTTACATCAGGATCGAACTCAGGTCTTTCAATTTAAAGGTAAGGGCTCTGCCCACTAGGCCATACAAGTCATAAAAGAAGTTGGAATCTGATGGCAACTGGACCCAAGGAATCTAACTTCTTTTATGACTTGTATGGCCTAGTGGGCAGCGCCCTTGCCTTTCAACTCAAAGACCTGGGTTCGATCCTGATGTGAGTATGTACATATATATATATATATATATATGTATACAGTATATATATATATATATATATATATATATATATATAATCTCTCTCTCTTTTATATATATATATATATATATATATATATATATATATATATATATATATATATATATATATATATATATATATATATATAATCCACAAACATAACCTCGGTAATCCTACTCATTGGATGAAGCCTCTGCTGCTGGGGTAATAACGGGGCGATGGCCATGCGTGAAATACGAGCTGGGCTTACTGTTTAATTCACGCCGTCACATGAACCCCAGCTTCTACAATCCAAGAACTCCCTATTAGTGAGATAAGAGCCTCTCTTGTTCTCGTATTTGGATCTACATCAGTTGTGTGAGAACAAAATATATATATAAAAATTCTTAAGATAAATTACTACCTAACTGCACCAGATGCGGCAAATAGTTGTATATTAATATCTGATAAATGTCATTAAATATATAGAAAAGCAATAAAATAAAAACGCGAGAGAAAAATATAAGGCTCAAAATATTATTCTACATTAGGTAACAGAACAGTTTTCATAAATATTATAAGCTGGAAACGATTGAAAACTTCAGTAAAAAGAGTTCATCAATTGGAACGAAAATATTACAGTTGGACTTAAAACAATAATGAAGCAACGTGAATTGCAAATTAAAAACCTCGTGTCATTAGCCTAATGAATATAAAGAAAAAGAGATGAAAAATAATCTTCTTCCTGTTAATCATCAACACAGAAATACTACGTTGATGATTACTTCAATACTTGGTATATAATCACTACTTCACAAATATCATGGTGAATCAGTGTATATGCTTATAGCAAAATAAAAATGAAACGACTTCATAAAGTAAAACAATAATGCTGATAATGAGGAATTTCATGATATGAAAGAGTTGTGTATGTGTAACTGCACTATTGATAATAAAGCTATAAATAAATAAAAAAAGAGGCAGACGATTGTGTTATGAACATTTCTATTTCTATATTATTATTGAATGGGAAGTATTTGTGATATTTCATGACTTACAAAATTGCCAAATACCTTAAATAATCTCTTTCTAAAGATTCTCTAACCAGCAAAATACACACGATGCCCAGGTACAGTCAAGCTACAAGAAGTCATATCCGTTTTCTATTTCAATACGCTGGAACCTCATAGTTTTTCAAGTCAGGGAATACAAAGGAAGGAAAGGGATTCCACTATAAATTCTAAAATGAGATTCTACTTGATTTACTGATTATTCAACAAGTTTGAACTTTTTACTTATTTGGAAACCAAACTGATGTAACTGGTCTACATCAATTGCTGCTAATCATTAAAGCCCCGTGGTCTTGGAACCCAGTAAACTTACGAAAAACGAATTGTGGCATCAACAAAAGCAAGTTGAAATATGGCAAGAAACAGCAACAACAAATAAGTTTTAATTATATTTCACTCACTTATGCGATTGTATAGAATATATTTCAAATGCCTTCGCACATAACGTGGTCACAATAATTTTACAGCCTTACATCTGTCAAAGCACCTAATCTGAATCCTACAATCCTTAGCAACTAGGCCTTTCATTACATTCCACGGAAGGATGAAAATCTTAGTTTAAATGTCTACATAATACATTATATTGCTTCCTAGCACACAAACAGCAGCCTTTCAGCAACGCTCACCACAAAACTACGTCACTGGAATAACCGAAGCTATTTTTAACCTTATTTTCGTCACCGCTCTTCTTAGTTTACAGGCAGTCTTCCAAATGGCAATAGGTCCTTATTGATATTAGAGCAAATATATATAGTTAGCACGGTGAAAAGGAGGTTTAAACAAATCTTTGCCACAAGACCGCTAGCGCTTTGAATCGTAAGGCGAATATTTGCAATACGAATAGAAAATAGGAAGTTGATATTCTCATTTATTTGCCTGTCACCGAAGTTCCATTTCAAGCTTAATTTTCCATGTGAAATAATTTAAATCTATTAGAGAGAGAGAGAGAGAGAGAGAGAGAGAGAGAGAGAGAGAGAGAGAGAGAGAGAGAGAGAGAGAGAGAGAAAAGCATCTGAATCATATGTCCAACCACAAATAGACTTGATGCATCTCCACACCTTGACCCTAAAAAGTGAAATTTAAAAGACATCACCTCAATCTAGGATTCTATTCGCTAGGGGAAGAGAGAGAGAGAGAGAGAGAGAGAGAGAGAGAGAGAGAGAGAGAGAGAGAGAGAGAGAGAGAGAGAGTCAGTCCTAAAAGCATCTGAATCATATGTCCAGACACAAATAGACTTGATGCATCTTCACACCTTGACCATAAAAAGCGAAATTTAAAAGACATCACCTCAATCTAGGATTGAATATCGCAAGGGAAGAGAGAGAGAGAGAGAGAGAGAGAGAGAGAGAGAGAGAGAGAGAGAGAGAGAGAGACACAAAACGCCTCTTTATTTCCCGAGGTCATGAGTGCCCTAAAGAGCTTCGGAATTCACCCGAAGTTACTTCAGGCGGGAGAGGCGGTATTTTATTATGGCCATAATTTATGGCTGCTCAAAAATCTGTGGCAGCCAATTTGGGGAGCATCATCCAGCGAGGCCTCCAGAGGGAAGAAGCATATAAGGACCAGGTGCTCCGTGGATATCCGAAAACGCCAGCCTCCTCCGCCTCTCCGATCCTCCCTCCTACGGATATACACCCCATCCAGGGACATGCTACCCCTTACCCCCACCCCAAGTTCAAGTCTCCTCCGCTAAATCATCTCCGCTCTGACCTTCGGAGGAAGATGGGAGATTTGCAGCAAGGATAACAAGTAAAAAATGCGCCGAAATTTCTTCGGCGCAGTCGATTTTTCTGTACGTCGTATAATCAAGGCCATCGAAAATAGATCCGTTTTTCGGTGGTCTAGGTATAATGCTGTATAAGCCACGTCCCATGAAACTTTAACCACGGCCTGGTGGAGGCCTATCCTATGTCGTTGCCAGACGCACGATTACGGCTAACTGTAACCCTAAATAAAATAATAACTACTGAGGCTAGAGGGCTGCAGTTTGATGATTGGAGGGTGGATGATCAACATACCAATTTGCAGCCCTCTAGCCTCAGTAGTTTTTAAGATCTGAGGGCGGACAGAAAAAAAGTGTGGACGGACAGACAAAGCCGGAACAATAGGTTTCTTTTCAGAAAACTAAAAGGGGGAATGCGAAGTAGGATCAAAATGTACAAAAGATAACAGCATACGTGACATGGAGGAATGGAAATAGTGTAAAAATGAAAATAAAACCACCACAGGTACTTAAGTATAAAAAATGTTTAAATTAGGCATTCTTTTCAGGATGGGCAGGCCATGAGGGGGTAAGGCAATCAAAATTTAGTTTAATCACTGGAGAAAAAAATTTAAACTGACTACTCTTCCTAAAGTGATGTTAAAGTACCCACTTCAAATACATTTTGAAAGGCTTAGGAAGTGTCAATATGATGTAAAAAAAAAAATGCCCAGAACGAAATGATATTTAATCATAACAAATCATACCAAACATCAAGGTCACGTAAGTGGCGAAACAAAATCAGACTGAAAGGAAAACGCTGATAATGATCAAGTTAATCTAACAACATTAAAACAAAAGCAATTAACAGACAAGACAAGGAAATAATTACCATTCTCAAAGCTCGCCACAACCGCACACACGAAAATGAAACATGAAAATGAAGAGCATGACGACTGAGAAAAAAAAATTGGGTCACAAACCCTAGGATAATATCATAAACATCTTGAAAGATTCTCATATGTATAAGATAAACATACTAAACGCAGGGCTCCTACTTAGAAGCATAGTAGGAATTCAGCCATTACTGTAAAATTGTTGAAATGCATCAAACCTTAGTGATGAAAATTCGGGTCATTAACACAGTAATTCTGGAGTTAATACACTTACAATAAAAAATTTAGATTTGGCCAGTGCAATTATTCAATGACATAAAACATGGCTTTTACTTATGTATGAATGGCTATATAAATATATATATATATATATATATATATATATATATATATATATATATATATATATATATATATAATATATATATATATATATATATATTTCTGACTCACATCAGGATCAGACAGGTATTTCTAATATATATACACACATATATATTATATATAATATATATATGTATATATAAATACATAAAGATATATATATATATATATATATATATATATATATATATATATATATATATATATATATATATATATACAATGTATATGTAATTTTATGCACATATACACTGTAGATTTATCATACGTTAAAGAGCAAAGGAGGAAATGAAATACAAAAAATCAATGAATTAAACAAAACAAAACCAAAAATAAATAAATAAAAATAAAACCTACAAAATCCACTTTCTTTTATTTTAACGTATTCCAAACTGACGTATCTTCTTCCCCTATTCCTTTCCTCCTTATCCAACAAATCCGACCATCTTTTACCCTTCCTCCTCGCTCGTGCGCTCCTGCCGAGGGAGACACCATCAGCGCCGCCTCCGTCTCACTCTGTCTCTGTTTTTCTTCCTTCGCCCCTCCGTCTGAGACGCCGCCGGCCCATAAAACAACACCGACACCGAGGTAGCAGACGGGAGGATCTACGCCCGGGATGGGGTCACGGTAAGGAACTTTATAACCCCTGTATGCGGCTGCAAACAGGAATTTATACATACATACGTACATACATACAAATATATATGTATACATACATATATATATATATATATATATATATATATATATATATATATATATATATATATATATATATAGTCTATACATAAATTATATATATGTATGCATATATATATATGTATATAATATATATATATATATATATATATATATATATATATATATATATGCATATATATATATATATATGCATATATATATATATATATATATATATATATATATATATATATATATATATATATATAACCACTAAATTGGATACATGAAGCTGCAGCAGTGGACTTTGCAATAATAATAATAATAATAATAATAATAATAATAATAATAATAATAATAATAATAATAATAATAATAATAATAATAATAAACTTTATTGCGACTCAGGGCTATATACATGGAAAATACAAATACAATATACACAATCTAGATACATAAGGTAACATGACAAAAATATTAACCGGCAATATCCACACAGTTGCTGAAGAAGTAGAAAAAAAAAGAATTCATAATAATGGCAATGACAGTAACTATATGGGGAATAATAGAAAAAAAAATTCAAAATGATAACAATAAAAAATACAGTTTGCAGACGATTAATTTCCTCAATCCGGAGCTAGTGACTTATATTTTGAATGTGGCTGCATCCGGCATTTAAAACTGGAAGGTCTAAAAGCGAATTTTCATCAAATTGCTTCCCGGCAAAAAAAAAAAAAAAAAAAAATATATATATATATATATATATATATATATATATATATATACTGTAGATTTGTCATACGTTAAAGAACAAAGGAAACAATGAAATACAAAACTCAATGAATTAAAAAAAATAATAAAAACCTACAAAATCGCAAAAAAGAGACGATCATAAAAGGACTTGTTCAAAAACTTAGAAACCACTTTCTAGTTGGATGAAGTGTATATTAATTATACATTAAACCATTCTACACAATTTCTAAATGGAACTGAACTTTGGATTCGACGCGTTATTATATAAATTTCACAATTCATGATTTCCATCCATAATCTATTATTGATAATTTAGACTTTAAACATGATTTTATAATAATATAACACTGGAATATCAAAAGCGATATTTGTAAGGTACTGTGTCTGCATTAAACAAAAGCACCTAAGTGAACCTACATACCTATCCCAAAAAGAGTATCAACAAAGTGTAATAATTGACAGGTAAAAAATGCGCCGAAGTGCCTGCGGCGCTATGGACTTTTCTGTACAGCCGCTTCAGCGTATAAGCAAGGCCACCGAAAATGGATCCATCTTTCGGTGACTTCGGTATAATGCTGTATGAGCAGCGGCCCATGAAACTTTAACCACGGCCTGGTGGAGGCCTATCCTATACCGATGCCAGAAGCACGATTATGGCTAATTTTAACCTTAAATAAAATCAAAACTCCTGATGCTAGAGGGCTACAATTTGGTAAGTTTGATGATTGGAGGGTGGATGATCAACAAATCAATTTGCAGGCCTCTAGCCTCAGTAGTTTTTAAGATTTGAAGGTGGACAGAAAAAGTGCGGACAGAAAAAAGTGCGGACGGACAGAAAAGCCGGTACAATAGCTTTCTTTTATTGAAAACTAATAATCATAACACTTATGAGAATGAAAATATTTTATCCCGAAAGCATGTTATTTCTACTTTCGGAAGGGACTCGCATCTCTATCTCTATCTCTATCTCTCTCTCTCTCTCTCTCTCTCTCTCTCTCTCTCAAAAAAAATCAGTCAAAATAAACTCGCTGGGTGGGCCGAATGAAAAACGCCACAAACAAAGTTGCGATGAATGTGCGTTAAAGAGAGTTTCCGTGACCTCTTGGCAAACTGAGGGGAACCCATTACATTAAGGAATCCTCGGAGCAAAAGGCGTTCTAAATAATCCTTCCAATTAAAGCTAGGGATGTCTTCCAAATTGGGGATTCCATTATCCAAAACGAGAGCTTACAAATCATGAAAAATTGTAGAATTATGAGAGAGAGAGAGAGAGAGAGAGAGAGAGAGAGAGAGAGAGAGAGAGAGAGAGAGAGAGAGAGAGAGAGAGAGAGAGAGAGAGAGAGAGAGAGAGTCCATAAAAAATGCTCACAGAATGACTTTATACTAAAACATCGGGAGCAGAACACGCTGTTCAGTGAAAAAGGTGATGGGGTGATACCCCAACCAATAAATAAATATGGAATAATACACTAATAAAGAAAATAATAGAAAGTAAAAAGGATATATCACACGACTAGGCTTTGGAAATCCCTCCATAGCTCAGTTTTCCCTGGTTCATATAATCGTTCACCTTTTAAAGGCAATTCCCTGGTTCATATCATCTTTCACCCTTCAAAAGGCAATTCCCTGGTTCATATAGTCTTCCACCTTTCAAAAGGCAATTCCCTGGTTCATTCAATCTTTCACCCTTCAAAAGGCAATTCCCTGGTTCATTCAATCTTTTAGCCTTCAAAAGGCAATTCCCTGGTTCATATAATCGTTCACCTTTTAAAGGCAATTTCCTGGTTCATATAATCTTTCACCCTTCAAAAGGCAATTCCCTGGTTCATTCAATCTTTCACCCTTCAAAAGGCAATTCCCTGGTTCATTCAATCTTTCACCCTTCAAAAGGCAATTCCCTGGTTCATTCAATCTTTCACACTTCAAAAAGCAATTCCCTGGTTCATTAAATCTTTCACCCTTCAAAAGGCAATTCCCTGGTTCATATAATCGTTCACCTTTTAAAGGCAATTTCCTGGTTCATATAATCTTTCACCCTTCAAAAGGCAATTCCTTGGTTCGTAAAATCTTTCACCCTTCTAAAGGCCATTCCCTGGTTCATATAATCTTTCATCCCTCAAAAGGCAATTCCCTGGTTCGTACACTCTTTCATCCTTCAAAAGGCAATTCCCTGGTTCATATAATCTTCCACCCTTCAAAAGGCAAGACTATTCTTGTTCCTTCAGTCCTCTCTTCTTCGGCTCTGGCTACCCGGGAAATGGGCTGCATATATAAAAAATATAAAATCAGCATAATTCTACTTTATTGATTTACACGAACTGGCATATATAAATCAATAAAGCTACGTAACTGGCGACAGAAATAATTTAGGTGTTTTCCAGCTAGTAAGAACCATGTCTGTTATTGTTCCTGATTCAGCGAAGAAGCGCAGATTTCCGTGGGTCAAGAGGCGATTCAAAAGATTTCGTGCGTAGGACAACCAAAGCAAATCAGATGAATCTCGAACGTTTATCGCTCTGTTATCTGTTTACTGCATCGTTGGGCAGAGCGTTATCTTTCCCATCTCAGCTTATGCCATTAGTCTGCTCACATCTACAGCCATAAAACAGTTGGAAGTTGCAATCAAAGCGCGTGTAAACTTTCTTATAGGATCCTTCTGATCACAGCGGTCGCCTCTTAGTTATTTTCTAAGCGTAATGACAAAGCTTTTGAAAAGCGAGCATATGCATACATACATACATACATGTATGTATGCATATGGCTCCGAAAGATATCTGCAAATAATGCGATTTTTTATAGTTAGGTGTCACAAATCACATGCATTTGTAACACTCAGTCAAAAGGATAACCGATAAAGATTTCTTTTTTGGAATTTTTTTTTAGATGAAATACGTTATTTTTTCGAAAAAAACGTAGAACTTATCCTTTTGAATCCTTAATTTATTTTTCAATATATATATATATATATATATATATATATATATATATATATATATATATATATATATGTATTAGTATATGTATATATATATATATATATATATATATATATATATATATATATATATATATATATATATATATATTTGAAAGTAAATTAAGGGAATTATATATATATATATACATATATATATATATATATATATATATATATATATATATATATATATGTATATATATATATATATATATACTGAAAGTAAACTAAGGGGAAGGATAAGTTCTAAATTTTCTCGAAAAATAATAACGTATTTCAGGCTAAAAAAAGAATTTAAAAAAATATTTTTATCAATGATCCTTTTGACTGAGTGTTACAAATGCATGTGATTTGTGACACCTAACTATAAAAATCACATTATTTGCAGACTCCTTTCAGAGCCCAATAACGACAAATTGCTGCGTTTACATGACTGAAAGGAATAAATAACAAGCACCCATTCAGTGACTTTGATTCACTGATCTCTAACAGAACATAATTTTAACAAACTACAAAGGACATTTCACACCGTCTTGATTTATACAGCCGAGGACACTGTTTAACCGATCGATAACATGAAAGAGAGAGACCTTGCCAAGTAAGATTTACACCGCCTTAAATATAGTTTTATTTCTGGAATAACGTTCTGAGGTATAAGCAACCACAGCTGATGTTTACGAGACGCCTCTTTCACGCTTGGCGTACGAAAGGCAAGTTTACTTAACACTTCAAAATTTAAGACTCTCACACTAAAAACATTATCTTTCATAAGACGTTCAAGGCTGATTCACATTATACCGTCACCGTCGCCGAGACGTCACGTCACGTCAACGACACATCACGTCACGTCATGTCACGTCACCGACACATCACGTCACCGTCCCATCAGCCGTGCCTTGTATTCACACTATCCATCACAATCCTGTTCAGTTCGTTTCCAACCTCAGCGACTCACAGATTTAGCGGTAAGAAACATGCATAAGCACCGCCACGTCACATCAAAATATTCTTTCCAAGAGAACGCGTCCTGATGTGACGGTGGATGCCATGTGCTTGATAGTGACGTGGCGTGATGGTGTGAACAAGTCCATTTGATTACATTTGAGAAATTCTCACGTACTTTGACATGACGTGATGTGTCGGTGACGTGACGTTATAATGTGAATCAGCCTTAAAGAATTGAGCCAAAAGCCGTTTCGTGAACAAGTCCATAAATGTATGGATCCGTTAGGTAGAAACTGTTCTAATGACTACATAATATATTAATACAGTTTAATCATCAAAACGTCTAAATTAGATTCATGCCTCCTCACATAAAATACAATAAAATTCTTGTACAAAGGTTATATATCACAATCGAGAGATATTTACGTATGGAGTCAACAGAGTTTTCCTTTGATTTTTGGAAATGAAATTTCGATCTTTTTGCTTTACCTTATAATGCTGACCTGAAATTTTTAATTGCAACAACAACAGCAGTTTTCATGATGTGAAAAAAAGGGGGGGCGGCTAGTGTAGCGATCATTCTCTAATAACAAGGCTAAATTTCTATAGGTGCTGAAACCAGGTGGACAGACAACCCAATGTCCGTATCTAGCCCAGGCCCGAAGACCCATTCTTAGCATTCAAATATCATGGATGCCTGGGTGAAATCTCTCTCTCTCTCTCTCTCTCTCTCTCTCTCTCTCTCTCTCTCTCTCTCTATCATACACACTCACATGTACATACGTCCATGCGCGCACGCATGAATGTCTACTATTTCTCTTTACCAAAATAGTCTCACTGAGGGCATTTATGAATAAATAGGATTTAGGCCAAAGGCCAAGCGCTGGGACCTACGAGTTCATTCAGAGCTGAAAGGGACATTGAGAGTAGAAAGGCTTGAAAGGTGCAACAAGAGGAAAACCTCGCAGTTGCACTATGAATCAAGTGTTAGGAGAAGGTGTTGAAAGTAAGATGGAAGAAAGAGAATACGAATGGAGGTACACTAAAAGTAATGAAAGGGGCTGCGGCTAGGGGCCGAAGAGACGCTGCAAAGAACCTTAAGTAATGCCTACAGTGCACCGCATGAGGTGCACTGACGGCACTACCACCCTACCGGCTAAGGGCATTAGGTACAGTCTGATGACTTGTAATCGCACCATAGTTGATAAAGCTTTAACAGTAAAAACAGTCATGTCAAACCCTACGGGCTCATTGCTTCATATATCAAAAGCCTGATGCCCCTTTAGAGGATCATTTTTTGTGACATCAACATAAGGCAGAACAGGTTTTTGTACTTAATTAATTATGTGAATAATCTTTGATGAATCAACGTTATTTGTTGAATCAACGTTATTTGTTTTATGTTTAGTCAAGAAAGGAAAAATGATTCCTATGCCATCATTTATTCAAATAACGATGAAAAATAGATAAATTAAAATTTGTTCGATCAGGGCAAGGGCTCTTAAGCAGGCATTAACACCCCTCAGGGTATAAGAACAGCAGCTGGGGGTATGAGACCTGATTCTCGTCATCATAATGTATATACTAATGGCCTACGATACCTCGTTTGAACAAAACCTACACATGTAGTACATGCATAAAGTATACTCTCAACATTTTCTAAAAATGTATTGTATACGTAATTCATTCTCTGTATATATTGCAAATAGTTTCTTGTATCTTGTAAATTTCCTTGTGGTACCATTTTCCCATAAGATGATAATATTGCGATTTTTTTCCCTTTTTCCGTCTGGCTACTGATATGCAAATTAAACCTAGATAATGACGATTTTGAAGTAATGCTGGTAACCAACAGGGTGGTCATAATGATAGTTTCTACAGTCTGGGTATGGGGTATGGGAAAATACTGGACAATCCGGTCGGTAGTCGGAACTGAAACGCTAAAAGTATCGACAGTTTTAGAAGCTGAGTAATGGTGTCCTTGCTTAGAATCTCAGCGGTAACAACACACGCGGGAGAAATTAGAGAGCAATAACTACGTAGGAAAACCAATCGTTATTTACTAACAACGAAGGAGATATATTACCACTTCCGGTCAGCTAACGCAGAATAATGATTGAAACAATAAAAACTATTATCCCATCCACAACTGCTCTTGTATATAGCTTGCATGGCGAACATTCTCAGCCACCAAAACTTGTATTGTAACCATTGCTCTCATCACCCAGAGTTTGATTGTTTACGCAGTTATACCCAAAGATTATTTCTTTTTCCAGCGTCAGAAGTGCTTCCTACATCATCCATCCCCTTTAACTGGAGTCGAGAGGTTAAATGTCTGACTGTATCTAATATTATGTAATCCGGAAATATGAATCTTATCAAGTAGTTAATATATATAAATTTTATTGATACAAGCAACTCAGAAAATGATATATACTTTCACTGTGTTTTGAAGATCAAAAGAGAAGATAATCCACAGGACTCTCCTTTTTCAAAGTTGTAAACAGCGAAAGCTAATCCGATCTTGAAGGCCAATCCTTTCCATTATTAAAGTATGAGTAATACCTGATCTTCTTCATCATAAGAAAAAAGTAATCACACATAATAATCATTATTATCATTACTTTTTGTATTTTTGAAGAGTCTCACATGAGCATAGCTGTGGAAACAAAGTTCTGCCGCTGCATCAGAAGTGTACATGAACAACCCCTATTGAACGACGAAAAGAATGTACGCTTCAAACCACGTATGTTGTACAGTGTACTCACATTTATCTCTCAGGAACTTACATAACTCAATAAAGAATGTTATTCAATTGCAAATATAAGGCGCAATTTATCATGCATAAAAGCAGGCTGACGGAATTTCAATTTCATTTTAGTCGGATATTCATGAGGATAAGCGCCGAAAATTTATCAATTTGTGAGACAAATGTGCTAAAAATGAACACGAATTGTTTAAAATAGCCATAATGGCATTTCCAAATTTATGTGCGCCGCCTGAATGTCATGAATTCTTTCAGGCTGTAGGGAATAATAGCCATACACTCTCTCTCTCTCTCTCTCTCTCTCTCTCTCTCTCTCTCTCTCTCTCTCTCTCTCTCTCTCTCCATTGAAATAATTTATGTTTAACTGTTACATGAGTAGTTAACGCCCTCTTTTATTTTCTTTTAAAAACGCAATCGCTTTCATTAGACTGTAAAAGGGTGTAAATGACACAATCAAAACCCCTAGGGGATAATGCCGTCCAGTGCACCTCACGCAGTGCACTGTAGGCATTACTTATAGAAACTGAAGCGTCCTTCGGTCTAATGCAAACCCCTTTCATTCCTTTTACTGTACCTCCGTTCATGTTGGCTTTCTTCCATCTTTCTTTCCACCCTCTGCTAACAATTGATTCTTAATGCAACTGAGAGGTTTTCCTCCTGGTACACCTTTAAAAACTTTTAAATTAAAATTTCCCTTTCAGCATTGAATGACCTCTTAGGTCCCAGCACTTGACCATAGGCCTAAACTTTACATTCCATTCCATTCCACTGACATATTAAAACAATAAGAAAGTTTCTCAAAAATCTTCTACTATACGTCTCTCTTTCTCTCCCTCTCTAACGAAATGATGAATATTCATTATTATCAAGCTTTGAGTTATAACTGAACAACAAAAAAAGGTAATTATAAACAGTCTTTCAAAATCATCAGCTCTCTTACCACCTCTCTATATTTCTCTTATTCAACCAACCGTTTCATCACTTTATAACCAAATGGCAACCGACTCTTGCTATGGGCTCGTAGAACCCTCCACCTTCCATATCAAGTCATGACACGGATATGGCCACCGTCTGGAACTTGTTCATTCTTAGAAAAAATAAAATATAAAAAGTCTTGGTTCTTTCGACACGCCGTGATCACAGCAGCCCATTCGAACGCAGGCGAGGCTGATGTACGGATTCCAAATTTGGTAATCACACGTATACAACTTTCCACTTAAACCGGCCGTAATAGGCCTTCCAGATGTAGCATTACGTGTGACCACAGTATCCTAACTCTGTTTTATTTTTCTCACCTTTCTTAATATATATATATACACACATATATATATATATATATATATATATATATATATATATATATATATATATATATAGAGCATATGTATGTATGTATATAAATACACACATTATATATATAAATATGTACTATATAACAAATATATCACCAGTATACTTTTCAAAAATAAGATTAACATGTATTACTCTGAGGTTAAATTTAGTGATCAGAGTAAAAAAATATACACAAACAATGCACATGAAAACAGATGACACAAATGACACACTATTAAAATGTGTGTGGGCAATACAAAACAATAAATGCATTCTGTGCAAATATTTCTGTAATGTGTTTAAGTACATTACTTCATACTCGTGTTCAAAATACAATAAAAATTTATTTAAACAACAATGTTACTAAAGAAAAAATTTGTTCCCTCTTTACACATTCATTTCTAACTGTTTGAGTGATAATATGCATAACACACGAGCCGAAATTCTTCCAATATCAGTTTGAAATAGGAGACTTTATAGTACTGAACACAAAACTTTAATCCTATAACTATTTTTGATGAATCACTTCATCTATAATTTCATTTAAGTCAAATGTATAATTAAAAACAATAACTTTACCACTGTCACTGATCCAGCCCATATTCAATATGAAATTAAAACCAAGACCTCCTTAAATCAAATACTCCGAATGTAATTCACATAAACCCTAACATGGGCCGTAGTAACTAATTTCTTAAGTTCAAAAAGCAAACCTGATTTATAAAATAAATGAAAAATTTCTTTACAATTCTTTAAGTCAATGGACAATATAGTACATCAGTTGAAATATTTCATACTATTAGTAAAAGGGATGTTATCTTATTAAAAAATCATTTAAAAGATATTTCACATACAAAATAACTATTTACAATTCTTTTTCAATTGGTATTTTTTTGCGGTGTGACATAATGCAATGCTGTTCCAGTCCGCTGGCCATTCACGTTGTACAGTTAACCACCACCAAGATGGCGGTCGACCGAATACGATACATTTAGGATCCTTCACATAAATTTTGGAAATGATTATTCGGCGTGCGATAAAACAATGGGGCATTTTAGGATAAATATAAGTTCTGTTTTCCAGGAGATATTTTTTTGTTCATGAAAAAGTCGCCAAGTGGCATGAATGGACCTTCAAACGGAGCTTGACAGAACTGAAGGCCATTAAAATTTAATGTTCTTTGTGAGTCGTTTTTGCTGTTTTTAAATGATTCAGAGATTTTACAAAGTAAGTGATTCTGTGAGAGAGCATGAATTTTAAGAGATTGCGTTTTAATGTTTTATTAATACTATTACCGGGGCCGGGGTGTAAACCAATTAGATGTATGCTAGTAATGCTGAGCCCCGGTTTTTTTTTACTTATCTTAAAGTGCCCTAGGTTACAGTTAAACAGTTAGGTTAAATTGGGTTATGTTAAATACTGTAAAATACTGACATTATCTGGGTGTGGGAAACAAAATGAACACTATTTTCAAGAAAATTCTATGGTTAGTTTTTACCCACACATGGCGTCCTGCTTTCATCAAGGAAAGGTCCTCCCTACATTCATTACATCTCACCTTCAATGCCCTCAAAGATTACAAGACTCCTCTGTTTCATGCACCTCTTCAAACCAACGATACAGATTTGTTGCTCTCCCTCTCCTCAAGACTTCATGTCTAGAATCTGAAAGTTTTTGTTAACCTAGACCCTTTATTCTCTCCATACTAATAACATCTGACAACAAACACAAGTTTGAAAAGTTTCATATACTAACCTTTCAAAAGTGTCATATCTGAAAAGTGTTATGACAGAGTTTGAAAAGTGTTATGACAGATTTTGAAAAGTGTTATGACAGATTTATATATATAAATATATATTATGACGGATTTTGAAAAGTGTGTGTGTGATTTTGAAAAGTGTTATGTGTGTTTGTAAAGTGTTATGATATATTTATAAAAGTGTTATGACAGATTTTGAAAATATTATGACAGATTTATATAATATTATATATATATGATAATGTTATGACAGATTTTGAAAAGTATTATGACGGATTTTGGAAATAGTGGTTTTGATATAATAGTTATATAATACGATTTTCACAAAATGGAATAATATATATTTTTCCATATTTTTCTTTCAATTGAAAGTCAGTTTCACATAATTTCATGCTAACTAAATAATCCCTCCGTAAAATGAAAATTTTTGCTTTCAATTTTTCCTAACAACAACTTAGCCTGTTAAAATGAAACTCAAGAGGTTCTCCTCAACGGAAATATTTTGAGATGAGGTCTTCAAAATACGGAACCCCAATTTGCAAAAATTAAAATCAGGTACTTGAAAATTAATAACTGAATATCAGATTTAGGCCAATGGCCATGCAATGGGACCTATGAAGTCATTCATGCTGAAATGAAAATTGACAGTAAAAGGTTTGAAAGGTGCCCCTGCTGGAAAACCTTTAGTTGTATCATGAATCAATGGTTGGAGTGGTTGGAGAGTCATCATGGAAGAAAGAGAATCCTTCAATCATTTTCATTTTGAAATAGAAACGCACATGCTACCATCATTATCAGGATCAAAGCAACACGCTGCAAAAATTTCTTCCCTAATGCCACACAGCATCTAAGTGCAAATAACCCCTGAGAGAGCAAAATTAATAAAAAAAAAAATGTCTAAAGAAGGGTTCAAAGTGCTTTCGTACGTTTTGATGTTTGCCTTCCCTGATCTTCATTTAATGCCATCTCTTACTGCTATCAAGATGAACAATAGGATGGTGAACTTAGACATGGAAGCACATAAATTCTGTTTCTTGAGTATCAAAATACTGAAAATACGGGATGCGTCCAAGTTAGAAGTAAATGGCGCTGTGTCTGTGATCTGGAAAAGCCAATGATCGTAGTTTTCTTTCATTTCTTGAAGTCATCCACTCATAAGAGAACGGGAAAATAAAAATAATTGTTTGCTGAAGTGCACACAAACTAACAAGGCAAGACAAACAAATGTCTATTAATTAACAAAAACTTAAAACTAAAGAGAGAGAAGAGAGATAGAGAGAAAAATAAGCAGGACCAGAGAGAGTTCTACTGACAAAAGTCTCCAAGGAGGATACTCAGAAGGAGAGCGCAAATGACTGGAATAAATGACTGGAATATAAAAAGCAAAATTGATAACTACCTCTGATCACAACTACCTAACCTAGGAAGCAACATGAGAGAGAGAGTTTGCAGAGAGAGAGAGAGAGAGAGAGAGTTTTGAGAGATGATCATCAATAATAAAAGTTGGTAAAAGGATAAGGGGATTCATGAGAAAAAACATTCTCTGGAATATTGAACTTACAAGACAACTGGAACTTCGATCCACAACTTCATAACCTGGCATCAACATGCTGAGAGAGAGAGAGAGAAACCTTTGAGAGATATTAAAAAGAGAGAAAGAGAGAGAGAATGATAGAGAGAATGAGAGAGATAGAGGACTACAAATATCAATAAAAGTGAGAAAACTTGACCACAACTCCTACCTGAATAACAAGTGAGTATGGGAAGGGGAGGGGGAGTGGAGGGGGCAATTCTGCTTTGGGGGGGAACCATATCGTTCAGTCTCTCTTTCAGAATGGCTGCAACAACAGCAATAACCCGTTTTGGGAGAAGATCTTTATTGCAATCCCTATAAAGGTGTTGAAGCATCCATATTCCAGCCAGAATACAGAGAGAGAGAGAGATTAAATAAAGGGTTCATAGAGAACAATGAGAAAAAGAGAGACAGGCTAATCAGATAAAGTTAAACGGCAAATAAAAAGAAGATACCCCATATCAGACGACTTTATAAAAAAGCATGTCAACGGAACACAACATGGACAGTATCAGATCCACTAAACATAAATTTAGTGGAGATACGGCACAGGGAAATCAGCGAGAGAGGCGTAAAAGGACATGCAAAAAAAAAAAAAAAAAAAAAACAGTCTTTATCTATACGCTCATAAGTTCCTTTTTTTTTTTTTTTTTTTTTAATTTAAGGCTTTTATCTTAAAGTCAGAGGGGAGGAGGTCCTGAGAAATAAATTCTTTACGTGAATGCTCAGAATTCCTCAAGGTTCTTTTCACCAAAAGATTATTTTTAGTCTTGAGCTTGAAATGAATATGCCAATTCATTGGTGCATTCGTCATCAACTACCGCTGACTGCCGTGGGTAGTAATGGATGTCATACAAGTTACAAGTGGTCTAGTTCAACAGTTCTTGCTATCAAACTTGCGACTCAAGAAATTATACAAACTAATCTCATTACTTTCACAACTAGATAATTATTTGCGCGCGCCGTGTTTCATCTACTATCTGCAACCTACGTAACTGATCTAAAATTCTTTTCCTCCAAGTTACCTGACTTATGGTTTTGAGTGCATTCCATGATTACCCTGAGAACTGGATTCAATAACTCAATGAAAAGGTGCCTTGCCGATAAGATCAAATGTCGAATTGTTAAAAAAAAAAAAAAAAACTACGCAGTTTCTGTGATAAAGCACCTTTACTTTATTGAGTTTGCTGGAAAGAGTAAGTATACGTAAATACAATGCCAATATACACACGTCATAAATACTCTGAAGAACTGAAAATACAGTTCGTAAGAGAAATTGTCTATTCGCTATACACTGACAGTTAAAGCCATTTAGAACTGCCTGGGAGCCTAGAAACATCAAAATAGTTTGAAAAAAACATTAAATTCAGATATTCTTTCCATTCCCTGAAATATTCTCAAAACGATTGCACACTTCAAAAGAAGAAAATCCCGATTTACAGTGTCTAAACAAAATTACAGCGTGAAAACTTCTTTATAACCACAACATGCAATGCCACTGCGACCACGAACTTTACACAAAATCAAAATAAGTTTACACATCACGGCAGCAGCAAAGTTTTACGGAATGGGGAGAGTGACAGTAACCTTAGCAGACGTCTACCAAAATTGGCCATTTCCTCGTTCACTTCATTTTGTAAACTTCCACCTTAATTCAGACGTTATCTACTATTCCAGTTTTGCAAAGAAAGCCCCAGACCTACACATTACGGGATACTCAAAGATGAATAACCTGGTTGTCAATGTAGAGGATAATCAGATCAGCAAACCAATACCGTAATCTACCACGATGCCTAAAGAAAACAAGAACAAAGAACGATTTTCCGAGAGAGAGAGATTTTGAGAGAGAGAGAGAGAGAGAGAGAGAGAGAGAGAGAGAGAGAGAGAGAGGAGTTGGGAGTTGACCCGTTTCAAAGTAGGTGGTATATTTAATTTTTGAAGGATGGAGGGCTGTATGAGTCTTCGAGAGGACCTTAAGGATGGAGAAAATGATTTCCTACGAATGGTAAAGTTCAACTGTTCGTCCGTCGCGTATCGCAATGATGTGTGGGCGGCGATTCATTTAAATTTCTAATTCTAAGTGTCAAGACTGACGACGATTTTGTACAGATATGATCAAACTAGAAATTGTTCCTACAAAACTAACCTCGTGTTTAGTAGATCGGTTACTCTACGTTTGATGGAACAAGGGCAATAAAATGATCTTGGGAAAAACTGCATATAATAAAACTGTCTTTTTTTCACAGACCTTTGATTTACGATATGACAGAGATGATGCCAAGGTACCAGTCATCAGGAATTGGGTATTTGAGCTAAAATCTCCACTAGTAGAGATGCCAACAGAAAGACAGTATCCGCAAAATTAATTAAAGCCATGTATCAATAGTTTAAAGGTGATCTGTCTTATTTTCCAATACAAGAGACGCGCAAAGAAGCAGTCTTAGAAAAAAGGATACTGTAATTTCAAATCATGTTGGCTTTGAGGTGGATACAAGAAATATAACTCCTTGGGAGCCCATTGAAGCTCCACATGATCGAATTGAAATAATAAAAGACAGAGAGACATGATGGGGTCCAGTGCAAGCGGCAGTAAATCATAATTCAAATGAAGAACCAAGGAGTGACTAGATCAGTGATTCTTAAACTGGGGGGCGCGGCTTCCAAGGGGGGCGCAAGCAGAGTTGCCAGATGGTGCCTATTATTTTTTTAATTTGTGATGTTAATTACAAAATTGCCAAAAACGTTATCACTGCTTCCATATATTTTCTAATTATTATCTCAAAACATGGCAAAAATTCAAAATATAAGTCAATTTTAATTTCAAATCTTGTTTATGAATTGCCTTTTATTGTTATGATAAGTATAATAGCATACAAACAGACAACATATTGTTTATAGATTACAGTTGGCAGAAATTTCAGGGGCAGGGGGGCGTGGGATCTATACATAATGCAAGACAAAAAAGTTAAGAATCACTGGACTAGATGATGACAGAAATGCTGCCAAAATCTTGTTCATTGCAGAAAGAATAGAACAGAATACAGAATTCAGGACCAAAGGCCAAGCGCTGGGACCTATGAAACCATTCAAGGCTGAAAAGGAAATTGACAGGAAAAGATTTGAAAGGTGTAACAGGAGGAAAACTTCAAAGCAGTTGCACTCTGAAACAATTGTTAGGAGAGGGTGAAAAGTAAGATGAAAGAAAGAGAAAGTGAATGGAGGTATATTAAAAGGAATAAAACGGGTTGCAGCTAGGGGCCGAAGGGACTCTGCAAAGAATCTGAAGTAACGCTTACAGTACACCGGATGAGGTTCACTGACGGCAATACTCCCCTACGGGAAAATCATTACTGAAAGGAGTTATTACAACCCTAAAGCCGGCAGATGTCAAAGGGAAATTAATAACTATCCTTACAACAAAAGGACAGTACTAAAAATGAATATATCTTTCTCAGTTCTTAGTTCAACAAAACAGCTTACTGATGAAAATTAAAAGTTATAATAACTGATACACAATTTAAATAATAACGAGTTTTCTGTACAGCCGCTACAACGTATAATCAAGGTCACCGGAAATAGATCTATCTTTCGGTGGTCTCGGCATATTGCTGTATGAGCCGCGTCCCATGAAACTTTAACCATGGCCCGGTGGTGGCCTATCCTAAAGCGTTGCCAGGAGCATGATTATGGCTAACTTTAACCTTAAGTAAAATAAAAACTACTGAGTCTAGAGGGCTCCAATTTGGTATGTTTGATGACTGGAGGGTGGATGATCAACCTACCAAGTTGCAGTCCTCTAGCCTCAGTAATTTTTAAGATCTGGGGGCGGACAGAAAAAGTGCGGACAGAAAAAAGTGTGGCCAGAATAAAGTGCGGACAGAATAAAGTGCCGACAGAAAAAGTGCCGACAGAAAAAAATGCATACAGAAAAAAGTGCCTACAGAAAAAAGTGCCGACAGAATAAAGTGCGGACGGAAAGACAAAGCCGGCACAATAGTTTTCTTTTACAGAAAAGTAAAAACAGAGGAATATTCACACACACAAAACCACACACACACAGAGGTCGCTTCAGTCTCTCTCCAAAATCTTCCAAAACTTTTCTGTACTGTTATGAAATTCTCAACCTGCAGGAAGGAATCCTTGCAATTTGCAGGCCACGACTAATTAGATTTCCGATGACGATCCAATACGGGATGCAAGACCTTTGGCTGATTACAGGATTACGGCTGCACTTCCATTGCATTTTCGGCCGTAAATGCTGAATCTTCTTTCAAGCGAAATTCCATTTCGAGGTTGGAAATTAAATCGGCAAGTTGAAAGAATCAGTATTTTAAATCTCTACAGTTAAATTTATACAATGCAATGGAAATATACGTCAGTAATGTTGACTGAATATAATGACACATTGTTCAGTCCACAATATATATATATATATATATATATATATATATATATATATATATATATATATATATATATATATATATATATATATATATATATATATATATATACATACACATATATATATACATATATATGTACATATATATATACATATATACATATATACATTATATGATTATATGAATAAACACACACCTGAATATATATATATATATATATATATATATATATATATATATATATATATATATATATATATAATATATATATATATATATATATATATATATATATATATATATATATATATATATATATATATATATATATATATATATATGTGTGTGTGTGTGTGTGTGTGTGTGTGTGTGTATGCAATGTATATACAGGTTATGCTTATACCATACAAGTCAAATTTACTGCTTAGGGGCATACAGACAAAGGAATACAGTACTGTGTACACACATATTATAATATACAGACAATAGATCTGAGTGCTACATCTCAATATATATTCATCGGTATTGCAAAAAACAGATGTCATGAGCTGCTTTTCTTTAAAAAGAAAAATAATGCCTATGTCAAAGAACAAAACGATTACCAAACAGCATGGACATAGTTCTCATGAATAAAAAATGATAAAAAATCAACAAGCAAATAAATCCTTAAATCTTAAAATACCGCAACTTGAAAAGTAAAGAACAACGAAACGTTAATGGAGATAGCGAGAATATATCGTAATAATTACGTATTAACAACAGATGCGCTAACAAAAGAATATATCTAAATGAGTTTTACCTCTAAAAATATCTCGGTATCTAAATACCTTAGTAGGATCAGAGGTTGAACAAAATAAAAGCAGAAAATCTCTCGATAACCTGTTTGTATTTCAAAAAATTTTGCATGGCTTTAAAATTAGGAAAATGGATCTGATAATAAACATGTAAAAAATGCGCCGAAGTATCTTCGTTGCAACCGAGTTTTCTGCACAGCGTATAATACCGGTCTCGGTATAATGCTGTATGAGCCATGAATCTTTAACCACGACCCGGTGGTGGCCTGTCCTATATCATTGCCAGACGCATGATTATGGCTAACTTTTAACAAAATAAAATCTACTGAGGCTAGAGGGCTGCAATTTGGTATGTTTGATGACTGGAGGGTGGATGATCAACATACCAATTTGCAGCCCTCTAACCTCAGCAGTTTTTAAGATCTGAGGGCAGACAGCAAAAGTGCGGACGGACAGACAAAGCCGGCACAGTACTTTTCTTTTACAGAAAACTAAAAAGATAGAAAATCTCTCAATAAAATCAATTTATTTCTGAACATGGTTCGATAACTTCCTATAAATGACAGAGATTTATTACAAGATTCAAAATATGACTTATATTTCTAAAAATACTGTATTAAATGAAAGTACTGGCACACTGGTCGCTTGAAATAAAAGACTTTCTTGTTCCATCCTCCCCCTGGCAATGTTCTGGGCTGCTTGAAGTTCGAAAACGTTAAATACACAGTGGCACCCTCTGTCAATTCTCATGGAAGATTCAAAAGAACTGAGCAAGTTAGCCTGAAGTAGAGCTTACTTTAATAAAACAATTAACGATTTTAATTAATTATAAAGCTATCCAGAACTTAACTTCGTTCATTATTACATAAACTTTTTCGACTGTCAAAGAGGCAGAGAGCAGATATTTCGTATCTTAATTCTATTCATTATGACATTAACTTTTTCGACTGCTGAAGAATTAAAGCGCAGATATTTCGTAGTTTTCGAGTATTTAAATATTCTTTATTCTAAATACACTCCGCTCAGCCATTCAGAGAAAACGACCAAAAAATAAACGCACAAAATCGATAGCAGACAGGCGAGGAGGTAGGTAGCTCTAAAACCTCTGCCAGGTGCTCACTCGCTCAAGCTTTTTACAGAACTCAGATGCTGAAGTTACCAATGGCGAGTCATTATCGACGAAAATGTAAGAATTCTGCTGTTAGAAAAGACCGACTCGTTCCACCTCGAAGAAGAACATTTCAGACAACCCTGCCAGATATTATGAAACTACTAGATGACGTAACTAAAAGGCATATGATAGATATGACAGGTTCGTCAATTTCATCTACTCCATCTTTAAGAGAAAAAAAAATAAGGTAATTAAATCACTTCTCGCTAATAATTTCATATTTCCGCATGAGGCCCTTGAAGATAATGATATAATTAAGAAGAGTTATCATTCTCCTGGAAACAGAGTCATTTGAATGAACCTCCCAGATAATTTCAAAAGTCCTAGACAACTACAGATCGTGAAAAGTACAAAAATAACTTTTCTTGTGGGTAATATTGCGCGCGGCTCTTTCCAGAATTAAATGCCCGGGGTAAATTTATCCAAACTTTTAACTTTTCCTATTATCACTTTTTCCTGCTACGAATTTATTATTTTTTTTTTTTGTGATCATAATGAAACCAAGTTTCATTTTCGAAGGGTTTGGAGAAGAACAGAAAAATTAAATTTTCTGTAGCAAACACTTACCTAAACAATAACAACGTAAATGACTCTCACACCACCATAGGGTATTTAGGAGCATTAGATTCGATGATTTAGAATGCTCCGAATGATAAAAACTATACATTTATTATATGAATGTCCAAAGTATAATCAGTGGCGAACATCAAGCTTTGCATATAAATCGATCAGTGAAATTTTGTCAGATACTTCAACATTTGAAATTAACCTAATTATAAAGTTTTTGAAAAACTTTAATTTAACTGACAAATATAAGAAAAATATAAATAAAAAATCCCTCGGCCCAGCCCTGTGAGAGTTGATAATCAGCCTAGTGGTCTGGTAAAACTATTTTGATAATAATACTAATAATCTTCAAATACAGGCTGGATGACTTCGAGGCTGTTGGGTCAAAACTGCCACCACAACTTAAATTTAATCAGCTAATTAGTACACAGGATCGAAATAGAAGAGAATGAAAAGGGAATTCTTGGTTACAACACCTAATCCTCATTAAACAGCCTCCACTTCCTTCAAATAGGCCATTAAACTGCTCAAATAAGGGGGGAAGAGCGCTCGAGACATTCATCCAGAGATCCACAGGCCCCTATACGAGACAATCTTGACCTGCGGAACCCCACGAAGAGCACCCGAAAATGGGGTGGTGGTCCTCCTCCTCCTTCTCCTCGTCCTCCTCCCTCAAATCCCTCGCTACCCCAAATCAAATTAAGGAGTCAGCCGCTGCCTTATAAAGTCCGAGAGGAGCTTGTTAGGGACCACCTAAAAGGAGCCACCGGGGAAGTCTCCCTCGGGACACAACTCCTCCGGGATGCAAATGAGCAAACAAGCCGTCAACGCATAAACTCGACACCCACGTGCTGAGTTCTCGAGCGCCTTAGGAAGTGGACAGGCCCGAAAATCTTACAAGATCATTCGCTTCTTGTTTGCGTGATTCACGACTCCATTATGGACTATGATGGGGAGGCGTTTTCGTTGGTTCCGCTCGCCAATATGGCGTGTCTGGCTAGCATACAGAGAGAGAGAGAGAGAGAGAGAGAGAGAGAGAGAGAGAGAGAGAGAGAGAGAGAGAGAGATGTAGATCTACTCGTCCATGCAGTTCTGCGATTATTCACATACATAATATGGTGAAAAGAACATTTTCTAATCTGCAGGTACATCAGATACACCAAAACTCGGCTCTTGTATACATTATTCCTCCAAAACCCATTTGACGACGAATCCATAAGGACTGACCTCTTGAACGTTGTCTGATAGACCCAAGACTGACCCATGATGACTGGCAATACCACACGTAGGGGTAGAGTTATGTCACCTTCATATAAGGGCACCTGATAAAAGAAAATCCTCAGCTTTTTTTTTAGCTATCTTGGAGAAATTTATGTACCAAAGGAGAAACCCTAAAGTACGCGTGATGATGCCCTATCATGCCCAGAAATGACGCCATTTTCTTACCACTTGACCAGCTTCTCTTATGGCGTATCTTGGCATCAAATCGGCTTCTCTTTTTTTACCATGCTAATTGACGGTACTTTAGCAGCTCTCCCTATCCAGGAAGCTTGATAATATTTCTTTTTCAGCTCATCTCATACATACAAGTGTGCATTTGGTGTTACATGAACTTCTTCTTCTTCGTTTAACGTGCTTTTCCCCATTTTTCATATGGGGTAAGCACGATGCCTTCTTTTGAAGGACTTTTGATTTGGCGTGGGGTAGGCCGTAGCCTCGTTGGCTGCCCTGCCTGACATCGCTTAGACCCCGGTAGCACATGTGTGTATGTATCGTGCCAAATCCCCAGCTCCCTTTCCCCTAGCAGCGAGGAGACGTGAGCGGTTTAGGCCGACAGTTCGAGACGTGTAAGGATGTCTTTGAAATATGATCATCCCTTTGCATTTTAATACTATCTACTGCCTTTTGCAAATTACTATTTTTGTGAATTATCGTAAAGTTATCTGTTTACCTGTAGTTATCATTTATAATTCCGTAAATTGACTGAATTCATTTTCCTTTTTTACTAAAATAGGTGATTCAAATCATCCACAATTTGAAAACGATTCATCCCTTTTATTTCAAACAATCTTCTGCTCAAACACTAACATCTCATCCATTTCAGTTTTGCAAATTATTTTTGTCATGATTATCCAGTATCCCAGATTATCTGTTTATACTGTATCTTTCAAAAGTGTATAATTTAATTATTACCTTGAATTCATACATTTTTTCAATAAAAAACTCACAACAGGTTTCATAAAATATCTGGGTATGTGAGTCAACAATCAAAATCATCCAAAATATAATAAAACCCTTGAACTTCAATGCTTAGCTCGGATGCCTTATTTCAAAGCAATCTTCTCATCAACAGCTTAACTTCCCTAGTTCCTCGTTTTACAGTCATTTTATTGTGTCATGATCTAGGCCGGAGTTCGAGTCCTTCCTCCGGCCGGCTAAGTGAAGAATTTAAATTTGTTTTAAAATAGAAATTCATTTCTCCGATATAATGGTTCGCATAATAGGTTCTCCTGGTCCCTGACATGCGTAACCAATTGGTTCTTAGCCAATCATACAAAAAATACAATACAAATCCCTTGAACTTCAGCCCTAGAGAGCGGAATCAGCTTAGTGGTCTGGAAACTAAGGTATACTGGAACTTTCCCAAATTCTAGGTTCTATACCAATGGCTCGCACATAAGCACACACTCTAATTAAAGGTTCGTTTCACATTAAGATTTCGTTTTAAAGTTACGAAGCTCACCCGGATTACAAAACAGTCAATAGATTTAGACCAAAAGGGTTCCAGTTGGCACCCACTGTACGAAAACACGAATTCTAAGACACGTGGGCGATGGTTTCGCCAGGTGTGCTGCCTCTTTCTCGTTATTTGATAAAAATTTATGGCTTTCGGCGGTATAAGATAAAAGTAGGCTGATACGGCATCCCTCCGTCTTGTGGGCTTCATCTCTTCGGGAATGTGAACTTTTTATATTACGATCCTTTTTATTATGAAAAGAGCTGCAAGACCTACTTAGAATTCATGACTATCCGAATACTAACCATGACAACAGAAAATGCACATACAAACGCACACACACGCACACAAACAAACACACACACATACTATAATATATATATATATATATATATATATATATATATATATATATATATAAACAACATACATATACACAAAAACCTACATACATATATTTATATTTTATATTTGTGTATATATATATATATATATATATATATATATATATATATATATATATATATATATATATATATATATATATATATATATATATATATAGAGAGAGAGAGAGAGAGAGAGAGAGAGAGAGAGAGAGAGAGAGAGAGAGAGAGAGAGAGAGAGAGAGAGAGTCTCGAGTTCGAGTTCTGCCCAAGTACTTACAATATTCACATATCGTATCGAAATACATTTACTGACATCCGAGCAAAATGCCTTGCAATCGGAAAGAAAGGGTGGCACTCATTCGCTCTAATTTGAGATGTTGAGGATTTTGCAGGGGAGACAAAGAGGACGTTCCGCACACCTCAGCACCTCCGCGGAAGTTAATCGCCGCAGAGAAAGTTCTGACGATGCACAATATCGGCCGTCCTTGACACCTGTTCGAGAGGAGGAAAAGGGATAGAAGAGGAGTCGAGAGGGCAATTCGACTGGAGAGAGAGAGAGAGAGAGAGAGAGGAGAGAGAGAGAGAGAGAGAGAGAGAATTTGACCTGAAAGAGAGAGAAAGAGTAATTTGACTTGAGAGAGAGAGAGAGAAAGAGAATAATTTGACTTGAAATAGAGAGAGAGAGCAATTTGACTTGAGAGAGAGAGAGAGAGAGAGAGAGAGAGAGAGAGAGAGAGAGAGAGAGAGAGAGAGAATAATTTGACTTGAAATAGAGAGAGAGAGCAATTTGACTTGAGAGAGAGAGAGTAATTTGGCTTAGAGAGAGAGACAGAGAGAGAGAGAGAGAGAGAGAGAGAGAGAGAGAGAGAGAGAGAGAGTGCAATCTGACTTGAGAGAGAGAGAGAGAGAGAGAGAGAGAGAGAGAGAGAGAGAGAGAGAGTAACATCGATCTCCCAATCAAAACACAAAACGAATGACATAAGAGAGATACAGCAGAGTAATACATAATTAATATTCCCGGCGATAATAAGCCGACGTTTTCGCTTTGTTCAAACACAAAAGGTCAAACGTACAAACCTTCTCATAACGGGGAACTAGGTGATATGAAACGTACAAAAGCTCCTGTAATCGAGAAAGTTCGCTGGAATACAGATAGCCCTTACTGAAACCACGGAATTTTTATTTTCTGAACTGAAGATACTTAATATATCTTGAATCCTAATTCAATCAAGAGTTTTAAAATTCAAACCTTATACCACGAAACACCGAGACAGTTACAAAAGAAAGGGTCTATGATTCTTCCTGTAACCAAATATAGCACTTTCGGTAAACAAGGAATTTCACGCTATTTAAAAATTAAAAACACGATCCTTTCTATAATCCAGGATTTTTGTTTTTAAAAACAATTTTCAAATGTATATATACTTCCTCCTTCCATAGGAGTCTATAAAAACAATCATCAAATGTAGAGAAATGGTCCTTACCAACACCAAGGAATTTTGTTATTCAAAGTACATTTTCAAATGTATAAACTTCATCCTTCCATAGTATTTTATACATCCTTCCACCCTCCACAGTATTTTATACATCCTTCCACCTTCCATAGTATTTAATAAATCCTTCCATAGTATTCTATAAAAACAATCACCAAATGTGGGGAAACGGGAAAGCCTGTGGAAATTTCCCCAAAAAACGAATATATATATATCTCACACTGAAGTTTGCTGTTTAAATTTCGAGGTTCGAGGGACGAGCAACTCTATAAACCTCCCGAACGACGGCGGCCAACAGGTGGAACAGTCGGGAAAAAGCTCTCGTTCCCGACACATTCCCAAAATTATTTTCAAAAAGTCAGAAACACTGGGAATTAGAGCTACGGCGTTCACGTCAGCTACACAAGGGGATGAACCGTCGAGAGTGCGGTAGAGATGAAAATGCTCAGGTGGATGTGTGGAGTAACAAAAATGGACAGGATCAAAAATGAAATAGAGGAACTACTCAAGTCGTAGAAGTATCAAAGAAGCCCCAGGAAAGAAGAATGCCGTTAAAAAAAAAGTATACCTCAGTTTAACCAGACCACTGAGCTGATTAACAGCTCTCCTAGGGCTGGCCCGAAGGATTAGATTTATTTTACGTGGCTAAGAACCAATTGGTTACCTAGCAACGGGACCTACAGCTTATTGTGGAATCCGAACCACATTATAACGAGAAATGAATTTCTATCACCAGAAATGAATTCCTCTAATTCTTCATTGGCCGGACGGAGATTCGAACTCGCGGCCAGCAGAGTGCAAGCTGAGACCGGAACCCACTCTCTCAACGAGGAACTAGAAGACTGCGGTGGTATGGCCATGTGATGAAAAGGGAAGAGACATATGTAGGGAGGAGAGTGATGCAGATGGAGGTGCCTGGTGGGAGAGAGAGCAAGAGGAAGACCAAAGCGAAGTGTATGGATGTAGTGAGAGAAGATTTGAGAGACAAACAATTGTCAGAGGACGATGTGTTTGACCGAGTCAGGTGGAGGAGAGCTGTCAGAAACATCGACCTCACATAGAAATGGGAAAAGATCCAGAGAAGAACTTTGGAGAATGAAAACGGTATGAGATGGATGATGTGAATAAGAATCCGTGAGACATAAATTTTGAGATGTCAGGGGAATGTAGAGGCGACACGTGAAATAATATTGTGATCAATGAAAGGAAATAGAAATAAATGAAATTTATTGTAGTGTCAAGCGCTGGGACCTGTAAGGTCATTCAGCGCTGAAAGGGAAAGGTGTAACAGGAGGAATACCTCGCATTTTCACTATGAAACAACTCTTAGAAAAGGTAGGTTTGGAAACCCCTAGATGTCAAAAACTTCATATGTTTGGAGATACAGTAAAAGTCACCGAAAGGTCAACGACCTTGCAGCTTAGAGGTTTTCAAGGGACGCTGCAAAGAACCTCAAGTAACAATGCCTACAGCACAGTGCACAGCCCGACATACGACTAAGCCGACACCGCGCCGGTCAGGATTGACAAATACCTTAACTGTTATTCCTGCAGTGGTGTTTGTTTTAAAATCACGTATCAATGTTCATTATAATTATATATATCATATATATATATAAATATATATATATATATTATATATATATATATATATATATATATATATATATAAGGCTTTAATACTGTCCTGAATAAATATAGAGGTTTTAATATATGTTTTGGCAGCTTGCATCAGGACGTCTAACCTCAGTAATTTCAATATATTTTAAATATATATATAATATATATATATCTATATATATATATATTTTATATATATATGCGGAATTTCGTGCCTCGCATCAAGGATCAACGTAAGGTGTTATACTTGAAATCGGCCTTGTTAAGCCACAAGTCAAAAAGAAGTTGGAACCTTGTGCGGCTTTATGTCCGTTCTCACTTTTTCTGTCAGTGCTTTGTCGTTCTCCCTCAGATCAAAAACTATTTCTAGTTCCGCAAATGATTGTGTGTTGATATATATATATATAAGCAGACATATATATATATATATATATCTATCTCATATTTTTATATTGTATATATTAAATTAGCCATATTGTGCTTCTGATGACAGCTATAAAGGAAACAGGTACCACCGGTCAACAACTATCAGTTTCCTGGTGCCGCATCAACTCCCGAACAGCCACCATCAACAAATCCACCTACCCGGCTGCCATGGCCTGCTAAAATACCCATCCCACACCATCATAAAACTCCCAGCGCCGGGGAACTGGCTTTATTCCTAATTTTAAAATGATAGTCTTCAGCCTGACAGAGGGGCTTTATACATCAGTAAAGATAGAGCTCTTCTGAAAAAAAAGCCTCTAAAGTTCGAAAAAACATACCGATAAAATCTCCTTTATTGATAGGAGATGGCGAGTGTTCTCGGCTAGTAAAAGGCTTAGTGGGACAATGTGAAATCTTAATCTGCAGACATTGGCTAAGCAAAATTAAAATCTTATTTATAGACGATCGATTAATGACTTCATTAATGATTTCTTTCCAACAATTAAAACCATACCCAATAGATAAGAGGTGATGAAACCCTGCCTGATCAGAGTTTTGTTGCATAAATGAGAGAGAGAGAGAGAGAAGTTTGAAACACCAGAAAAACGTTTATATGATTGCATGTTGCAGGTTGTTTGGGTGTTTTTTTACGCCCCTTTGTAAATCGAGTATGTTATGGTAGTGCCTTATTGTTTTGAAAAGAGAGAGAGTAGAGAGAGAGAGAGAGACCTGTAAAGAGAGAGTGAGAGAGTCAGTGCAGAGCACGTGACCCTGAAGAAGCATTGAAAGAAATTTGCAAGCTTCCGCCCCAGACCCAGTCGTCCTCCCCTCCCTCCCAAAATAAAAGAAACGACGGAGGATTCAAAACGACGTCCAAACGACAACTGCCACCGCTGGGGAAAAGCCAAGAAGGAAAAGAAAGAAAAACAACTGCTTTGAGAGAGAGAGAGAGAGAGAGAGAGAGAGAGAGAGAGAGAGAGAGAGAGACTGTCCAGTTACCATCCCAGGAAATAAAAGCTGCCATAGGTCCCATCGACCTGTGGCATCTTCTAGGAACGTCTGAGACGGGTATCTCGCGCGTCCTCCTGTCGATCAGTTACTCTCTGTCTAGAACGAGACGGAAATTGGATGTGACACCGTCCAAAAAGTAGCTTTCTATTGCTGGGAACCTTTGACTTTTTAGATATAGATTTTCGTATTAAAAACAGAGAAAAAAATATGGTTCACATCGTTTTGAGACAAGTCAAAGCCCTTATATAAAAATTGCATGCTAAATAATGATAAATAAATATCAAATACTAAGTATTAATTATACAGGCACTAGTACACTAATCATATTGTGTCACTTAAAAAAACAGTTCAACATAACACTAATCTTATCGTGTCACTTAGAAAAAAACAGTTCAACATAAGACTAATCTTATTGTCACTTAGAAAAACCAGTTCAACATAACACTAATCTTATTGTGTAACTTAGAAAAAAAGTTCAACATAACACTAATCTTATTGTGTCACTTAGAAAAAAACAGTTCAACATAACACTAGTCTTATTGTGTCACTTGGAAAAAAAGTTCAACATAACACCAATCTTATTGTGTCACTTTGAAAAAATTTCAACATAACATTAATCTTATTGTCAGAAAAAAGTTCAACATAACACTAATCTTGTTGTGTCACTTAGCAAAAAAGTTAACATAAGACTAATCTTGGTTGTTTTTAGAAAAAGTTCAACACAACCTAACCTTATTGTACTCACTTAGAAAAAAACCCGTTCTGCATTCTTAGGCTAGTTATTGATCTTATAAAAAAAGTTCAACATAACAAATAACCCTTTCCAAGCGTTGGAAAAAGTCAACCAACATAATCTTATGGGCTCAGAAAAAGTGTGCTTGCTAACACTGGACCTTGCACTGAGCTTAGCACAAAACATCCCGCTAAAATTGTTTTAATTCAGAAAGTTTGATAAACCCTTATTGTGTCTAAAAAACAGTTCAACAAACACCAATTATTTTCATTTCAACATAACACATCGTTAAGTGTCGCCTCTCCCAAATTGCATCGGAATAA
>NC_089791.1:23458387-23483387 GCF_040412425.1 Macrobrachium rosenbergii | reverse complement strand
ATTCTATCTAATAAAGGCTCCCCATAAATATACGAAAAAGGGTAGATTTTCTAGCGTTATACAGTATTTCGGACACTGCTGTTTCCCCTCAACGGACACGTAAATGGATTAAGAGGTACAGATCAGTGGTATTTATATAGCTGAAGGAATGTTTAGAAGTTGGCCACTGTGTGTGTATGTATACAAACATATATACATACATGTGTGTGTGTATACATATATATATGTATATATGTATATATTATATATATATGTATATAATCAGTGGTATTTATAAAGCTGAAGGAAAGTTCCAGAAATTGGCCGCTGGTATGTATACATACATACATACATACATACATACATACATACATACATATATATGTATATGTATACACATATGTATGAATGTATATATGTATATATATATATTATCTGGAAGTGTATTGCTTTCCTTACCTGGTACAAACAAAACGTTCTTGTTCGATACGTCACAACAGATAAATAAATCAATAGCTACTGCTGTATGTACCGCGGCCCATGACTTTTTAACCACGGCCAGGTGGTGGCCTAGCCTATATCGTTGCCAGAAGCACAATTATGGCTAAATTTAACCTTAAATAAAATAAAAAACTACTGAGGCTAGAGGGCTGCAATTTGGTATGTTTGATGATTGGAGGGTGGATGATCAACATACCAATTTGCAGCCCTCTAGCCTCAGTAGTTTTTAAGATCTGAGGGCGGACAGAAAAAGTGCGAACAGAATAAAGCGCGGACGGACAGACGAAGCCGGCACAATAGTTTTCTTTTACCGAAAAATAAAAAGCCGTCAGTAACCCACGAACTTTAAAAATATCCATATTCGAAAAAAGTTCAACTGAAATTCAAGTTTTGCAAAGGGAATCACCCTACAACAAAGATAGCGCCCATAAAGGCTCATGAAACATGTACCATTTAATTATTCATATCACAAAATAAAGAATTTACCTATGGAAAATTTTAAAATGCGACTCGATTTTTAATTTAAAAGACGGTAAAAACGGAAAACAGCAGCAATTAAAGCTCATTCCATAAAATGTGCCTTGAGCCAACAAGCCAAGTGTTAGAAAACGTCTAAACTCTAAATGTTTGGCCCTCTACATACAGTGTCATATGAGATGTAAACATGACCTCACCCTACGGGTGTGTGCCATCTTGTGTCAACCTGCCAGTGTAAATGTAGATGGGTAACGAGAACTGGTGGAATCTACGGTAACATTAATGACGTAAGACGGATTGTAGAGGAAAACTGATAACATCGATGGTAATAAGGGTTGTTTAAGGAAATATGTGAGTCTAACTTCTTCCTATGACATGTACGAAATGAGAGATAAAAGACTGAAACGGCTAATTTATAATCATACGATGTAATTCGGTTTTAATATTGAACAGAATACATACATAAAAAACATATATACATAGATACACACACGCACACATATACATACATACATACATACATACATACATATATATATATAATATAAACATATATTTTTATATATATATTATATATAAATACTATCTATCTATCTACCTATATACATATATATATATATATATATATATATATATATATATATATATATATATATATATATATATATATATATATATATATATATATATATATATCACCGTGATTCATATTCATCATATAAACGATATCTTTTATCACATCACCATGATTCATATTCAATCAGTAAGTTGCAATTTGTCGATAATAAGTTCGTATCTGAACCAGCGAAGACAAGAACTCAGGAATAATATATTTTTTTAACCACGCGGCCCTCTTGCTGGCCGCGTGGGTTAAAAATGCGTCCACCAGTCCTGAGTTCTGTCTTCGCTGGGTCTGAGCCCACAAGACGACGAACTTATTATCGACTAAAAATTCCTTCGGTAACATATATGAAAATATATTATTTCCGAGGTAGATATTAAACGAATTAGATATTATATTATATATATAGCTATATATTATATATATATATATATATATATATATATATATATATATATATATATAATTATCACAAACACACTTCGAATTTCATCATACGGAATATCAATTATGCAGTGATCCTGTCCATAGGAAAGAACACTGACAATATTAAAAAAAAAAACGCGAGGATGCAGATTAAAACGAAAAACGAATTAAAAAAATTATTGAAATCCCTACGTCAGTCGAGAGAGAAAAAAAACAAAAGAAGAACGGCTACTTTTATTCCATTCAGAAATTAGAATCGAAGTCATTTCTTATACAATTTTTTACTCCCTTGCAACTTTCCACCCTCGAAACTGCGTCAGCTCTTGCACCTCTTGAGGAAAACTTCCTTCTGGAAAAGGGAGGGAGAAAACTTCCTCCTCCCAAACTTTCACGTCATTTCCGCCAAAAGCCATGATTTTCTTAACTATTTTCCTCCCTAGACCTCTGTCCCCCCTACCCCCTCCCTCCTTCCCCCCCTAAACTTTCCCTCCTCTCTAACTTCATTTCCTTTCATCCGATTCCCTCATCTCACTTATTCCCCAGATTTTATCCCCCCACCCTCCCCCTGTATCTCTCATCATCTCCCTACGCTTTCCCCCTAAAACTCTTCTTCTCAATCCCAGCAACGGGACGGCGCCCCATTACCCAAATGAAAACATTCTTATTAACACATTTCTCAAAGGGGGGACTCCATGTCTCATTAAATAGAACGCTTCGTCAGGTAAATATGACCTTAATTAAGATTCTTTTTTCGGTAAGGGCGTCCAAAGAAGCTTGAAAAGCTTAGATATAAAGAGCCTTTCCAGACGGGAGGAAAGGGCGGGGGGAGAAGAAGACGTCCAAGGGAAAACTTATCATCCGCTTGAACATAAATCAAAACAAAGTCTGTCAGAACCATTCCGAGCGCCTTTTGAGACCTTTTAAGAGGGTTTCAGTTCGTGTGGCTCATCTGCCTTAAATAGCATCTGAGACTTTTCGTGAAATGTTGCTGGTCAAGACGAAGACTGCTTTTGATAAGAAGGCAGAAAATTTAGGAGGCTACATTAATGGCCCGCACCCAGCTTCTACTCAAAATAAATGAACAAATAAAAACCCACTCAAAATTATACATAAATAAATAAATAAATATACAATAAATAAAAATAAATAACTTATTGCCACTTCCTTACTATCAGTGCTTTAGGCGTTTCGACTACAGCATACTTACTTGTTCTTACACAAAAGTCCAAAACCTTATATAACATACAGATTATATAAGATATTACAAAAATTGCGTTAATGTTGTTTTGAAGTATAATTTTGCGTCAACAAATTTTGCTCCTGCGTATATTTTCTTTTATAAATGAAAACAATTTTGAAGTGGAAAAACTGCAAGATGTATTTATTGATATAACTAAAAATCAAGATGAAACGACCAGTAACGTACACGAAAGGATTATTTACCGAGATAGTTCACAGCGTGAACGTGATAAATCATCTCACGCTCTCTCTCTCCCAGGTTAACGTTAACTCCGCCTAGCGCTAGAACAACTCAGGAAAATGAAAGCGTCCTTGGAGAATGACATGGACACTAGATGATTTGACACAGCTAAGGGAAGAAAAATAGACCTGTGGATATATGATATAAAACAAGAAACCAAAATAAATAAAATAAAAAAAGATAAAAATGTATTTACCAATAATATTCAAAACTCATATTTCAACGCAATATTGTAAGAACTTATGTAAAATCTAATGCTTTCTCTCATTTTGAAAGTAATATATATATATATATATATATATATATATATATATATATATATATATATATATATATATTTATATATATATATATATATATATATATATATATATATATGTATGTATATATATATATATATATATATATATATATATATATATATATATATATATATATAACTATATATATCCAGATATATATATATATATGTCACACACAAAACAAGGTGCAGATAGGTGAAGACCAGGCCATTTTCAAAATCACAGGTGACTATGGCCATTTCATTTCATCTTCATTCCGACGTTTCGTAATGTTACCTTTATTACATCTTTCTGGGAATTGTCAATAAACATCATAAAATTATAAAACAATCTTAAAAAAATTTAAAATGCAGTAAAAAGACTAAAATTTACAATTACAAAGATGTATTTAAAAGCTAAGACCGCCATTCAGTCTTCCTCTCTCTAAACTGAAGGTTGGTCGGCGGTCTTAGCTTTTAAATATATCTTTGTAATTGTAAATTTTAGTCTTTTTACTGCTTTTTAATTTTTTAAAATTGTTTTATAATTTTATGATGTTTATTAACAGATTCCCAGAAAGATGTAATAAAGGTAATAGTACGAAACGTCAGAATAAAGATGAGACAAGTGTAGAAAATGGCCACTTTCCTTAGTCACTTGTGATATAATATATATATATATATATATATATATATATATATATATATATATATATATATATATATATATATATATATATATATGTGTGTGTGTGTGTGTGTGTGTGTGTGTGTGTGTGTGTGTGTGTGCATACGATACAATGCCTATAACCGGCTGAGGACCATCAATGTTATTTTTTGAGGGAGCTAAGAATGCATCTACAAAGCGCTCTTATAGTTCCATGATAGTACATGTACACAACCCGTGCTCATGTTTAAAAAAAAAAAAAAAAAGCGTCAAAATCTGGAGGACATAGGTTGCAGGAACCACTTACCATCTCTTCAGGAAAAGAATATGAAAAGAAAATGATTAATATTGTTGTTATTGCAGAGTCAGATGGACTTACACCAGCATAGGCTCCTGCTCTAAGAGGGGAGAAATGGATCCTGAAATATTATTATACCTCTGTTATTTCGTGATACAATTCATGTAGTTTTTTTGTTTGTGATTAAAAGTTATCATACATCTATTTGTTAATGGCTCTTATAATTGTACATGCACGATACTAGCTTAGTCAATATGAGTTTTCTGACATCATAGAAGTTACTGCATGCAAAAGTTAAAACTTCGCTTTCCGAGGTCCCCCTTCACACCACCCCTACCCCTCTCTCTCTCTCTCTCTCTCTCTTTGTGAACGAGCACAGAAAATAATTAGGCGTTGGTCGTTTGACTGCAAGCAGGCCATACTGAACATATAAGAACGTTTGAATGCTAACTAATCTTTTACACGCTACTCGACCCTCAAGTTCACTAACAAGAATTCAAACAAGAACCAACATCAACCTCAAAGCAAAGGCGCTCTTCAATAAAATTGCAATACAATAAACGATCTTAAAACATTAAACTCTCCCATTATCAACCAAAGAGTAACATTTAAATTAAAGCGGCACGTAATGGAACGTAATCTTTTTTTTTTTTTTCCACTTTCCCTCTTTTGAGGCGCTAATAAAAAATTCAGCGGACATACACGCTTAAGAAATGCAGGCCTCCGACGGAGGAGTAGGAGGAAAGTTTCGAGATGAAGAGAAGAAGAAGAAGAAGAAGAAGAAGAAGAAGAAGAAGAAGAAAGAAGAAGAAGAAGAATTCCTCCCTCCCAATTATGCAACCTCCAAGGCACGATGCAGAAAAATTAAATATTAAATCTCGCAATCTTCCTCCCGCCGCCGCCACTCCTCTCCCTCCTCCTCCTCCTCCTCCTCCACCAACATCAGAGGGTAAACTGGAAAAACAAAAATCTGCCGGAGCGCAAAATTAAACGAAGAGTTGCATTCGACGCCCCGATGGACAAACACAAAGAAAGGGAGGTTGTTGTGTTACGTGAGACCGAAAACAAACAAACGAAAAAACAAACAGGCAAATAAACACGTATGACTAATCTGGAAGTTTCCTTTCTATGTAAAGGTAATCCGTATCACGTAAGTTACGGTTATTTACACAGCTAGAATTTACTAAAGGTAATCAGTATCATGCGCATACAATTAAGGTTATTTACACAGCTAGAATTTACTAAAGGTAACCAGTATCTTGTAAGTTAAGGTTATTTACACAGCTAGAATTTACTAAGGGTAATCAGTACCTTGTAAGTTAAGGTTATTTACGCAGGTAGAATTCACTAAAGGTAATCAATATCACGTACATACAGTTAAGGTTGTTTAAACAGCCAGAATTTCTAAAGATAATCAGTATCATGTAAGTTAAGGTAATTTACACTGCTAGAATTTACTAAAGATAATCAGTATCACGTACATACAGTTGAGGTTATTTACACCGCTAGAACTTACTAAAGGTAATCAGTGTCAGCTAGAATCTACTCAATCATCATATCAGTTTCCTTATAACTGCAAGATGAAGATAACGTTAAAACAAGCAACGATTAAATACAATTCCGAAAAGATCCATTTTGTGTTAGGTTTTGATCTCACCTTTATGAGCAGCTTTGTGCAGTTTTGTTCTCACTTCACTTCAATTTTAAGTTCCTCGTTGGACGAGTCGGTAGAGTTCTCGGCTAGCACTCTGCTAAGCCCGAGTTCGAGTCTCCGGCCGGCCAATGAAGAATTAGAGGAATTAATTTCTGGTGATAGAAATTCATTTCTCGGTATAATGTGGCTCGGATTCCACAATAAGCCGTAGGTCCCGTTGCCAAGTAACCCAACTCCATGGTTCTTAGCCACGTAAAATAAGCCTAATCCTTCGGGCCAGCCCTAGGAGAGCTGTTAATCAGCTCAGTGGTCTGGTTAAACTAAGGTATACTTTTTTTTTTCACTTCAATTACCAGCATTACGGATTGAGGAGATAACATGCACATGGCATTTCCATTAACCAATCCAGCCATTCAACTATAGTAACGGAGAGATGTCTCGTTTGCAACATTCGCAATATGGTAGGATACTCTAATAATCTATTGTTGACGAACTGCAAGCTTCTGAAAACATCAGGTTAATCCACTTTCTCTCTTTATATATGTTACAGGGAATATGTGAAATCAGGAATTTCACGGAATCCCTAGGGGATATGTGAAGTGACCAATTCGCTCAGGAACATTTGATCCCCGAGGCCTAGTACTAAATACGGCGAAACAGTGATTCATCGACACTGTTTTGCCGCGTTTAGTACTAGCCCCTGGGGAGTCAATGTGTTTCGCCGTGTTTAGTACTGTCCCCTGGGGGATCAAATGCACTTAGGGACATTTGATTCCCCAGGGGTTAGTGCCAAGCACGGCGAAATACATTTAACACCCTGGGGGCTAGTACTAACAACGGCGAAACATTGCGGATGAATCACTGTTTCGCCGTGTTTAGTACTAGCCCTCGGGGATCAAATGTTCCTAAGCGAGTTGCTCTTTTCACAAATTCCCTAGGGACTTCGTGAAATCCCTGGATTTCACACATTCCCTGTAACATATACAGGACTGGCTTATTTCTTCGGAAGATGACATTTTCATTATTTGAGTTTGTTTTTTAAATTCAAACTCTCGACAGCTGTGAAAAAAAAAACCAGCAGAGTGAACTAGTGACAAAACGGGCGATTCTGGAATATAAGTGTCGTCTAACACAAACCTTTAGTGCCCCAGTGAGGAAAGCATCCATTGTAGAAAATCATTCTTCGTGAAACCGGTCAAGCCAACAACCCCGCCCCCCTCCCATCCCCTCCGCGACAGCAATAACAATAAAAGCTAATTTCATACGCCGTACGCATCCCGTCCGATCCGAAATTGCATGCAAGAGTGCTTGAACGCGATGTATTCATCTGCGCAAATGATGAATAAATAAAAAAATCCTGACGGCGAGCGTGAAGCGATAAAACCATGATTCCAATAGAGTATATCCCGTTAATCCAATTGGACGTGGACGCGCGCGCGCGCAGGCACAAACTCACAAAAACGCACACACACACATACTAGGGTACCAGAGCGTACTACATCGATGCATAAAGCCCCTCTTAAAAAGTCACGGAAAACTTTATAAATGGTCCCCAAAAAAACAACACTTTTATGTATCATTTCACTTTACGGTTATGGCCGGGTTAAAAAAAAAAATGTCCGAAATACAATTTTTTTGGAAGGGAAACTTGGCAGTTGACGGGATATATTTCCGTACTTGTTTACCGCGGCTGCATGACATGTTTATGACGAAATAATCACTGAGGATAACCGGTAATGACTGAGAGCCTTTATGGCGGCGCTCGTAACTTTCAATCACTGTCTGCAAAACGCAAAACACAGCGTTAACAGCTCGAGTGAAAAACAGCCTTTTCCTTTTTTTTTTTTTTTTTTTTTTTTTTTTTTTTTGGGGTGGCGGGGGCGGGATACTTTTGTTATACTCCCTATGTCCATACGTTCGACCTATCCTTATGAAACTTATAGATTTCAGATTTATGACTAAATTATGGGATATCTAAGTACATATTTTATTAAGTAATGGGAAAATTAAGTAAAACGTGAATGAATTAACAATGATATAACAAGTAAAAAATGCACCAAAGTTTCTTCGACGCAATCGAGTTTTCTGTACAGCGTATAATCAAAGCCAACGAAAATAACACTATCTTTCGGTGGTCTCGGTATAAAGCTGTATTAGCCGCGGCCCTTGAAACTTTAACAACGGCCTGGTGGTGGCCGGTCCTATGTCGTTGCCAGACGCACGATTATGGCTAACTTTCACCTTAAATAAAATAAACACTACTGAGGCTAGAGGGCTGTAATTTAGTACGTTTCATGATCGGAGTGTGGATGATCATCATACCAATTTGCAGCCCTCTAGCCTTAGTGGTTTCAAAGATCTGAGGGCGGACAGAAGAAGTGCGGACGGACACACAAAGCCATCTCAATAGTTTTCTTTTACAGAAAACTAAAAAGCAAGGTTCTAGGCAGAAGGTCAAGCTCACATAACTTGTAGGTAATTTGTGATGCAATGAGTGGATGAGAGAGCTAGAGCAAGACGAAAGGTCTCAATAAAACTATACACAAACTTCATCTAATTATACTTAACATACACACGCATGAATACAAAAGCATACACTCATATATATAAATTACACACACAGTTCATCTAATTATACAAACATACACACACCCATAAATACAAAAACATATTCTCAAAATATATATATATATATATATATATATATATATATATATGTGTGTGTGTATATATATATATATGTATATATATGTATATATATATATATATATATATATATATATATATATATATATATATATATATATATATATATATATATATATATATATATATATCACTTGTAAACGGAAACATCTGGAATGCATTGCATACCCGTTCTTAGGTGACCATAAATCATTGGTACAGAAAAAAACACTATTATAAGTGTCCATTCCCATTATAGCTGTGTGTTCCCCATGTGTGTGCTGTGTGTGTGTGTGTGTGTGTGTGTGTGTGTGTGTGAGAGAGAGAGAGAGAGAGAGAGAGAGAGAGAGAGAGAGAGAGAGAGAGAGAGAGAGAGAGCGTAGCAGCAGTTGATAATACTGCAGGATTGGGTTCTTGATGACCCGCCTTTCTAAGGTTGAGTATTTAAAAAATCAGTATTACATTACATTACCCCAGTCTTTTTATTTATTTTTTTTTTGAAAGTCCTACAGAAGCCCCGTCATCATCTCTTTCCACATTAAACATGTATCTATCACTAACCTATAATGCCAATCTATTCCGCTTTCCCAAGGCTTTCACTTTCATTATGATGCAAATTTCTAAGTTCACAATACTCAGCTAACAGTACTGTACTTGCTTTCCATGAAAAACGCGCGCGCACACACATACACACACATGCGCAGAGTCTAAGGCCTTCGCAAAGATAATATTTTACAGCTTTTAGGTTTTGTGTTTACGTCATGTTTTATGTATAAGATAAACCCAAACGTTAGTATCAGAGAAAACATTTCAGAGAAAAATTCAAATTCATGAGACGCCGCGATCAGTCTGGTCTCTGTTGTTATAAGAAAACCGTGAAAATGTTCATTTTTAAACAAGCAAACCTCTCAAGCATCTGGCGTCCTTATAATACCTCTCTTATCTGTATATGTTTCTGGACAGGCAGGCAATCTGTTCTAGGGCAGCAGTAATGTGTAATTTTCTACAAAATACCACTTTTAAAGTCATTTTTCCAATAATCTCAAGAGAGTTCTATAAAAGTTGGAACTCTGCAGTGATAACCCTCTGATCTAAAAGAGATGTTTCTCAAAATATCTTTTTTAATTTTCAGACTTTGGAAGGTTATGCCCATCACTCGTGACTGTAAGTGCTTTTAATTATATACAATTAAACCTAGGAATGGTTAAGATTTTGAATCTATATGACTGCGATCATTCCGTTTCATGATCATCACTAGTTTCTGAAATAATTGACTGGATCTGAGAGAAAATACTTAAATGTATGTTTATATATTCTCGTAACAATTAGCTGGAGACAGAATAGAAAGGTTATGGTCACTGAAAGCAAAAGTACCATGCATGAATTAAACGATCTGAATGATGGGTAATAATGCCTGCAAGACAGTAAGTCCCTCTGGCTGAAAATCCGTGAATGTGAATTATTGTCAACTTCGATGACTACTGAGACAGCCTAGTAACTTCAACTGCCAACGATTATCACTTTTTGTAATGTTTCTTAAGGTGATTTTATAAAAATGCGAATGTCTCATAAAAATATGAATGCCTATAAATAAGAATGCCTTGAATTACCAAGTAATATTCATCTTGTCTTAACAAATAATCAAAATCATAATAAAATGGATAGTTCCAGAAGTGCCACATAAAGCGAGAAGTTAAGTATTCCGAAGAATACATAAAACAATCTCCATTTCTGTCAAAGGGATGAATTCGCAAATCATTCCAGTTCCCTCAGTTTCCCTTGACCTCTCAGGGTTAAGAAACGAGAAGGCGCGATTCAATACATACAAAAATAAGACCTGGAACTAAACATCCTGTTTTCCCCTGCCATTATCACGCACTTAATAAGGCTGTCCATTAACGCGGGGCGTCCTGGGCACAATGTTATCGGGCCGTCGGGGTCTGGAGGTGCGACACCAAGAGTCGAGACGACAACATTATAAAGGAACAAGGCCGGAAATGAAGTCGAGGAGGCTCCTCAAGCCTTCCATATTAACAGGATACCTTTCACCCCTCCATGACCACTACCACCACCACCACCTCCTCCTCCTCCCCCCTCTCTCTCTCTCTCTCTCTCTCTCCCCCCCCACTACTTTATTTAACTGGGCGTCCCAATATCTTTTCCGGGGAGCTGCGATCCACTTCCCCTTTGACGAAACCTCTATTTCCAAGAGGCATTTTAACCCCTTCAGCTCATTTCCCTACAGTCTACCTCGGTCAAAAGATAACTGGGTCTCGGCGCACTGAAGCTCGACATAAACTGGCAGGAGATAATGTGAAAATCTGTGAAAAAATATACACACACACACACACACAGACACACACACATATATGTATATATATAATATATACAGTATATATATATATATATATATATATATATATATATATATATATATATATATATATATATATATATATATATATATATATATATATATATATATATATATATATATATATATATATACATATGTTACAGTCAACACATATAATCAGTCATTACAACACACGTAATCAGCGTAATGACTGAAATTTCAGTCATCACACGTAATGCACTTAGGGACATTTGATCCCCAGGAGCTAGTACTAAACACGGCGAAATACATTTGACCCCCAGGGACTAGTATTAAACCCGGCGAAACAGTGTAGGTGACTCACTGTTTCGCCGTGTTTAGTACTAGCTCCTGGGGATCAAATGTCCCTAAGTGCATTACGTCATGACTGAAATTTCAGTCATTACGCGTAATGACTGATTACGCGTGTTGATGTAACATATATACATATACTGTATATATTAAGATGTGATGTGACCACACCGTTTATTTCTGCGGAAAATCGACAGTCTAAGGGAAATTCACTTCACGTTTACATTTGCCAGCTACTCTCATCATTGGCGCCTATGTCAGTGTGCAAAATTATGGTACCTTAGCCCGATCTTGGGAAAGGTACATACACCGACTCGACCCTCTCTTATATTGGAGAAGTGTGTGTGTGTATATATATATATATATATATATATATATATATATATATATATATATATATATATATATATATATATACGTATATATATATATATGTGTGTGTGTATACGTGTATATATACATATGTATATATGTATACTCCATTATCCGGTAACCATGTTAAACTTTTATATTCTTTTTATTACCTATCTCAAGAATAAGCTCGTCGGATTCTTATGCTGATACCAGTTTCCCTTATGAGAAAATTACAGACGACTTTTATGAAATTAATCCTACAAACAAGAATGAAATTTCGCCACGTAAAGATGATGATCTCTCTGCTAATACCTAAATAACTTAAAAAGAAGCTTTACTTTTAACGGTCGAAGTATACTTGTATTGTCGTTATAAAGTAAAAGTAAATCAGTTAGGTAAATCAGATTTGTACAAAGGTTTAATTATTTTGGTGTTATTAAATATTAAATAATGATATTTCGTACGATACATTAAGTGACAAGCAAACTTCGTTGGTAATAAGCGCTAAATACTTGTGATATTTTCAGTAAATAAAAGGGGACACTGTGATGGCGTTAATAATGAAATAAGTAATTCGGCGCAATCGAGTTTTCTGTGCAGTCGCTACAGCGTATGAGCAAGGCCAGCGAAAATAGATCTATCTTTCGGTGGTCTCGGTATAATGCTGTATAAGCCGCGGCCCATGAAATTTTAACCACGGCCCAGTGGTGGCCTAGCCTATATCGTTGCCAGAAGCACGATTATGGTTAACTTTAACCTTAAATAAAATAAAAGCTACTGAGGCTAGAGGGCTGAAATTTGGTATGTTTGATGATTGGAGGGTGGATGATCAACATACCAATTTGCAGCCCTCTAGCCTCAGCAGTTTTTTAAGATCTGAGGGCGGACAGAAAAAATGCACACAGAAAAAAGTGCGGACCAAATAAAGCGCGTCCGGAGAGACAAAGCCGGCACAATAGTTTTTCTTTTACAGAAAACTAAAAGGGGAATTTTTCACCCTGACATTAAAATTTTGGCAATATTGTTGGCTTTACCAAATAAATATCAACCTGCTGTGTCCGCATTAAGAATCACATGACAGGGAGATGTTTCAGTTTTAAGGACAGAATTAATAACACGGATAATTTGTTGGCCTTAGTATAGCAACTGAGAGAACAGTTTGCATGTGTCACGCTCATTTTAGACTTAGAGAATTAGGTCCCAATAGTTAATATCTAAATAAAACTATGATCACTAAACCACAGAATTCACCTCTAAGTTCGTGGACTCATTTCTTTGCCTATCCATGCAAGTTATGGGTAGCTTGAAAGCTATAAATTACTATTATATATATAGTATGTATATATATATATATATATATACTGTATATATATATATGTATATATATATATATATATATATATATATATATATATATATATATATATACCAGAGAGAGAGAGAGAGAGAGAGAGAGAGAGAGAGAGAGAGAGAGAGAGAGAGAGAGAGAGAGTTTATAAGGATCGGGGAAAACAAAAGCTGGAAGGAAATTCCACATCTTGCCAGTGGAAGTAATAAAAGTCATGAATTGAGCACTAAGCGGAATTCATGCGGGAAGGGGTGGACTAACAGGTATTACACTGCGGCTTGTGATGAAGATGGCTTTGTTTCTATCCCTCAAAGGAATGATTTTCACTAACCACCGGGAGAAAAGGTTCACGTGTTTCCTCTAAAAGGATATTCTACAGTAAAAACTTGCAAAGGAATAGGAATTAGAGGTTGATACTCACTACAGGACGGTGAATGTGTCATTGTGTTATGTCTCCCCTACCCTCCTGATCCCTACCTACCACGCCCCCACCCAGGACGGCCAAACAGGTTTGCAGGAGGAGTGTGGATGTGTCATGTCTCCCCTACCCTCCCGATTCCCTACTTACCACGCCCCCACCCAGGGCGGCCAAACAGGTTTGCAGGAGGAGGGTGGATGTGTCATGTCTCCCCTACCCTCTCGATTCCCTACCTACCACGCCCCCACCCAGGGCGGCCAAACAGGTTTGCAGGAGAAGGGTGGATGTGTCATGTCTCCCCTACCCTCCCGATACCCTACCTACCCACCCCACCCGGAGCGGACAAACAAGATCCTCTCGGATTTTATCATTATAGAGATAGATGTTCACGAACTGCAAAAAAAAAAAAATAAAATAAACAAAGGACCAAAATCACGATAAAACCGCGACTGGAAAATCGCCGATAATGACGTGTCATGACTGAGCCAAAGGGTATCAAGTGGATGGATTAAATATGAGCCTAATAGATCAAGAATATTGGCTGTATCATCCTGGCGGTCGGGAGCTTCTCCTGCGTTGCATCGTTTGTTCCATTATTACATTAATAATAAGAAATTTGAATAGCATATATGTTCACGCATCAATTATAGAGGACTTAACCATGTGAGCGTAGAACAGAATATAGAACTTAGGCCAAAGGCAAAGCGCTGCAACCTATGAGGTCATTCAGCGCTGAAAGGGAAAGTGACACTAAAAGAGGTTTGCAAGGTGTAACAGGAGGAAAACCTCGCAGTTGCACTATGAATCAATTAGGAGACGGTGGAAAGTAAGATGGAAGAAAGAATACGAACGGAGGTACAGTAAAAGGAATGATAGGGGTTGCAGCTAGCGGCCAAAGGGACGCTGCAAATAGCCTTTAAGCAATACCTACAGTGCACCGCATGAGGAGCACTGACGGCATTCCCCCAGAACGGGAACCATGTGAGCGTAGATCCTAAAATGAAGCAGTCAAAGAAACATCTCAATTGAGATCAGAGGACCAAGATCAAAGCTATCTATAAGTGAAGAAGAATAATTATATCTAGCCAAGCGACATCGTAGAGGGTATGATCGTGAATACATTAAGATGGTTATGTGACGGTTTCCTCTTGATTATAATAATACTGCATACAGCTTACGTGATGGCTTTATCTTGAGATTTGACTACCTTAATTTTACATAATGGCTTCTCTTGGCAATGACCCTACCATATAACATTCACACCGTTGTACTGTGGAAGAGCCTCCCACAGGATGTCGTGAAATTGGAACTTCAGAAGTTCAAGCGAAAATGCAATGCATTACTACCTTAACACTGTTCTCCTTGTATTTTAATGCATTTTTATCCGTTCATTAATTTATCGATTTATTTTTATTAATAAGTGGGATCTCTTTTTTCTGCATTTCCCTTTACTTCCTCTTACTTCTTCCTAATGAACACCATATTCTTTGGAAGCTTGAATTTCAAGTCAATGGCCCCTGTGGGCTTGTTCCCTATGAATAGGTTGCATCTACTGAATAATAATAATAATAATATGCATATCCACATATCCATATTTCTTGTGTGTAACGCGGATCATCTACGGGTAATGAACCTCTAAGTTTACCCATCAAATACTCACACACAGGAAAATGAGGGACAAAATAATGTGCTTAATAAACGGCACGATGAAATTACAATATTATTTAAATTGATATCGCGGTCATTTTTGACGGGGCGAACACACCAGCTCTATTAATAAAGTCTAATGAAGCGGAAAATACCAACGATTTACTTATTTAATATCATTACTGGACTGAACAATAACTGTTTATTTAATATCCGCGTGACACGTCACCTTTAATTCCGTAAAGTCTTCATTACATTATTTTTATTTCCGACGACCCTCATTTTGTTCTCCTCTCTCTCTCATACGATGCTTGGAAATAAGTCATTATTGGAGTTAATACGCTGCAGATATTGAAGAGGTTATTAACTCAAGGACGGGACGCCCTCCTCACGTCTTGGAAGGAAGACATTACTCACAAATGAATTTTCATGACATTGCCGGGTAATGCGTCAATATCAGTAGCTGCTAAGCAATTACCTCGCCTTTTGTTGTCAATATGATTGTTTATGTCGCTGTTAACCACCGCTATACTCACTTCTATTTTTGGGTGCTTATATCCAACATGCCTTTGCTGGCTCTCTTTGGTTTAACTTCTTTGTGAAATGTCCGCACGTTAATTAGTTTTGTTGTTGTTTTCGTTCAAAATGTGCATCAAGAAACTCTTTTACTTTTAACTCGTAGAAGCAAGTTTCTATGTTAAAAGCTTTCCGAATTTGTATGTGTATAACTTTTTTGTTGTTGTATATCCGCTGCGTGTAGTTACCAAAACAACGTTTCTATAATATGTATTAATACATTTTTTTCCTAGTGCTGTAATGCTCCTTCGTTTATATGCTTCCATTTTTGTTTTATCTTTCTTAAGCCGAGTCATAAAACAGAATATATCATACGTATAAAAATGTATGCGTGAATGCTTTTTAAATAAGTCATAAAAGTCTTATATATATATATATATATATATATATATATATATATATATATATATATATATATATATATATATATATACAGTATATATGAGAGAGAGAGAGAGAGAGAGAGTCATCTAAAAAAAAAAAAAAATTACCTTACCTGAAAGCAAGTATAGGCCTCCTACAAAAGATACGTCGCAGGGTATACCTACGCCCCCCCCCGAGGACGGGGGGTTTCCTTCAAAGACACACTCGCAGGGGTTTGTCTGCCTTCATTAAAGCTCCCGTCAGCTCTCCGGACGCCGTGAAAGGACGCAGCCAGTTTCGCCTTAACGACATTACTTAAAATTCAGTCGAAAGTGTTCTCGCAGCGGATGAGCTATTAGGCTGCACAAAAGGATATTAGCTGCTAAAAACCCGCCAGGCGTGTTGCCATTTATCAAACAAGTGTTGCAGTTGCACAACACTTGTTGGGTAATGTGGCAATCTATGTCCGCAACACAGTGTAAGTTGTTTTATTTTTATTTTTTATTGATTATATTTTTTGGGGACTGTGGAACAGCCTCCCTGAAGGTGTCGTGCATTTGGAGCTTCAGAAGTTCAAAGGACGATGCAATGCATTCCTACCCTAATACAATTCTCCTTGTATTTTAATAATTTGCTTACATTTCAATGAATGAATGAATTTATTTATTCATCTATTTATTTGTTTATTTATCTGTTTTTTTTTTCTAATAACTGATCTCCTCTCTCTGTATTTCCCATTACCTTCTGTTACTTCTTTCGAATGAACACCATATACTCTGGAGGCTTAAATTTCAAGTCAATAGCCCCTGTGGGCTTGTTCCATAATAATAATAATAATAATAATAATAATAATAATAATAATAATAATAATAATAATAATAATAATAATAATTTGTAATGTCAAGAGGCATATTTAATTGACTATTAGAGTTATTACGACCATATAACCTTCACAAAGGCTAGGTATGAAAAGCATTTGTACCTCAGCATGCGTGACAGAAATATATTTGTCGCCAAAAAAATATATAATCTGATTACATTCTTCTAAAAACGAATGCGTTTTAGTTCCAATACTAATCACAAACCGGTATTGTAAAGTCTGACAATTCATGACTTTTATTACTTCCACTGATAAGATATGGAATTTTCTTCCGGCTTCTGTTTTCCCTGATCCTCATAAATCCTCTCTCTCTCTCTCTCTCCCCTATATATATATATATATATATATATATATATATATATATATATATATATATATATATATAAATATATGTATATATATATATATATATATATATATATATATATATATATATATATATATATATATAAGTAATTTCTAGCTTTCAAGCTACTTAAAACTTACATGAGCGATTTACGAAGGGTGAGATGACTGTTATATCATAACTAAAAAAAATCAATATAAAATAAATATAATACAAAAACTCATAACTTCACAGATACAAAACACTGCTCAAGGGACGGCATACGAATCCCGTACAAATCTTCACAAACAACGCCATATCTACGAGACACAGAATCTCATTTCCCAGACAAATGGGACGAAACTTTTCTGGAGTACTGCATGCTATTACGACAGTGACTGGACATGTATACTTCATACCACTGGTGTTAATCACCCTTCGCCTTTAGAGCACCGTAAATAATTGAGTTTTTTTTTTTTCAGAATTTAAATCACTGCACGGCAAAATAACCTGTTTAATCTCATGTTTCATTGCGACCCTCTACTCCACGTCAATCTGTTTGGTGTCATCTCAGTTCAGTTATTATGTGGAACTTCAACAATATCCACTGGAAGCAGACTCTCCTGTACTTGTCTAGACACAGGTCTTTTTCTCTTTCACCAGAGGTCTTCTATAATGTAGTCTCCAATGAAAGTACAAAAGCTCAAAGAGTGAAATTAAGTCATCATTTCATCCGATTTTCTAATGCGAACGTCCAAATTTTCACTGGTGCAAGAAACTTCCCAAATAAGTCCTCATGTAAAGGCATTAACTGTCAAAAATAACACCAAGTCTTCTTCTTCTTCCTCTTTCGACCTTATTAGTCCCACCGTATAGCAGGGTCGGCCGCTCGAGTCAACTTTCTCCATCTATTTTTACTCCTTGCATCTTCTTCTCCCAGTCCCACCTCACCCATATCCCTCCTCACCACATCCATCCCTCTGATCCGCTGACGCCCCACACTCCTCCTCCCCATCACTGGCATGTTCTTAGCTCTCTTAATTGGTTCCTAGTACACAGATTAAAAGGTCAGTAAGAAACCGTCACACAGACTAATAAACGAATGTTCTCTATCTAATTTACTTTAACATGAAACGACTGGTTCGCATTTACGTAAAGAAACCAGCATCAGAATTCCAATAAAATGTAATGAAACTCGGAGAGGACGATTTGATTGAATGCTGGTCTTGATAGCTGTGCATCAGAGGTCGTCAATAATTCAACTGGGAAACTAATTCATATTTCAAATTTCATTTAAACTGTAAGGGTCAGGAGTTGGCGATATTAATTACATACACAATAATATGACAACAATATTCTAAACTTCAAGTCTACCAATTGAATTAAGAGAGAGAGAGAGAGAGAGAGAGAGAGAGAGAGAGAGAGAGAGAGAGAGAGAGAGAGAGAGAGATTGGCTTCGGTTATCAATATCTGCTGTTTTCCTTCAAAGCTGAGACTGAAAGTTTAGCAGCCACGATCAGAATCGTTAATTGCAATAGGATGGACTTTGGTTAACGTGAAGAAAGATGCTTCATATGATGTAAACTATCTTAGTTATTCCAAATGTTTTAAAAGAAAGTGACTGACATCCGAAATGAACATCCAAATACCACTCCCAAAAACATGGTTTGAGGAAAGAAACATCTACAGTATGTACGAATCTGAGGACAGAGTTGACCATAGCAAGATTAAACTTTTATAAAAAAAAAACGTTCATTACAGTCAGAGATCTAATAAAACTATATGACATCTTGTTGACAACAGGACAGAAACATGATGTAATCTGAAATGTTTCATGATAGTTAATCAAACTTGCTGAAGGCTATTTTTTAATGAAAAAAAAAGCTAACAAATATTAATATATATATATATATATACTGTATATATATTACTGTAATATATATATATATATATATATATATATATATATATATATATATATATATATATATATATATTTGTGAAAGTTTTTTCATTAAAAATAGCAGCAGTTTGATTAACTATCATGAAACATTTCTTACATACTGTAATATATATATATATATATATATATATATATATATATATATATATATATATAAAAGGGTGGCAACAGCACAATAACCCTTTATGTAATATGAAATCTTTCATGAAAGATAACCAACTTCTCTGAGAGCAACAGAGAGGTTTTTTGAGCATGGAGGACAAAGGTGCTTGGCCCAGACAATATTTCCGACAGGCAGAGAAACTTCCAGATTCTGAAACACTTGCAATAATGATGAGGGCGAGTATGACCCCGCATTAATGAAGAAGGGTTCTATTAACATATCCAATTCTCTATTTGGAAGTCAAAGGTGGTGCTTTTATTTTATGCCTCTTTGAGACTTGGCCTGTCAGGTGCTGTAAGACCATCCTCAAAAAAAAAAAAAAAAAAAAAAAAAAAAAAAAAACCGCAAAGGGTATTTAATGACAAAATACTTTCTTTAGATAATTTACCAATTTTCCGTACTTGGACGCTAATATGAAAAATATTTGTTTCTTGGCTAAAAAACAATTTCCCTAGAAGAACTACGTTCTGGCGCACATAAAAAAAACATATAAGAGATTTCCCTCGTACCCAAAGGACAAAAAATGGCATGCACATGTATGTCTACACATGAGCACAAACAAAAAATTATAAAACTGACATAAAAAAAATATATGCGCGCATATGAAAAAATAATGCGCGAAGGTGGTAAAAAGTAAAAAAAAAAAAAACATAAAAATAATGAAGCCTGACAAGTGGATCTCTTCCTACGCCGGAGGCTAAAGAAGTGAAGAGAGTCTGTAATCGATAAATATCTTTCACGGGCAATACGGAAGGCATAACTGCCCTGCCTTAAGGTCGAGAATTGAATGCATTTTTGCTCGTATTTCCGACGTCAGTGACAATAAATCTGTTATAAATCTGTTACATTTTTTCTGAGATGAAGTTGATGGATCTGATTCGATGAAATCGAATAAATTTCTGGCATTTTCAGTTAAGCACACACATTTTGGGGAGCATGCGCACTTAGCTAGGATGTTAGGATGCTCGCTTAACCTATAAGATTTTCTATTCTGTCAGTAAAATTTCATTTGTTCTCATGGTGGTCAAAGAGAGAGAGAGAGAGAGAGAGAGAGAGAGAGAGAGAGAGAGAGAGAGAGAGAGAGAGAGAAAGTCGTCCCAGTGAGTTCATTAAAACTTACAGTTAAATTAGTCGGACTTCTCATGTCAGTTACGTGAAAAATTAAAGGGAAAAAGTTAAAACTGGAAAACGAAAACCCAAAAAACTTGCAAAATCAAACCTTTATCATTTCAACTACAGTGATCTGCAATGACAACCACCTTACATATCCGTGCATAAACAATTGCGTGTTTTTCACTGACAGATTATTCATTTTAAAAGGAAAAATCTTAAATGTTTACTTTTGTGAGTGCAAAATTCATATTAATGTTTCTTTATACTTAGAAAATTTTAACACAACTAGAAATGATAAGTACTTAATTTTGATGTTACAAACGGTGAGAGAGAGAGAGAGAGAGAGAGAGAGAGAGAGAGAGAGAGAGAGAGAGAGAGAGAGAGCGAGAGAGAGAGAGAGAATGTTGAATAATTTACGTTTTCAAGACCCCCACCTTCAGAATACGTTTGTCAAGATTGACTGATCTATTTGTCACTAACTGGCGTCACAACTATGAACCTCGTCATTACTATATTTCTAAATGATGTGTGATTTTGGGAATATTACAGCGCCACTGGTCTCATTTCCTGTCGGTTGGTTTTTAGTTCAGAGGTCCACAGCAGGCCTCTTAACGCTTTCAACAATTTATTACCACCTCATGCGGTGCACTATAGGCATTACTTAAGGTTGCAACCGCGAGGTTTTCCTCCTGTTGCACCTTTCAAACCATTTTTACTATCAGTTTCCGTGTCAGCGCTGAATGATCTCATAGGTCCCAGTGATTGGCCCTTAGCCTAAATTCTACATTCACCTTAACAAGCATAAAGATAATCTAGTACCACTACTCTCTCTTTACCAGTGGTTCTCCCGAGTTCGATCCTGAGCTCGGATAAGCGATTAAGGACCAATTTCCTAAAAAAAAAAAAAAAAAATTTCTGTTGGCCTAAACAGTGTATTAGGTACGTGGCAGATATCGGCATACGGTGGGTCATAAGCCTAATGGAGGAGGGTATGTGACTAGCAACTTCATCCCAAAATGCTTGCAAATACCCGGAACAGTTAGACTACCAGGAAACACCATCTAGTGATATACAAATGAAATTAAATAAACGCTAAATGGGATGAATTTTAGAATGAGCTCAGGGAAGCTTTATGAGAAAGATAAACATGTTACAAGTACGAACAGGATTAAAAAAAAAAAACTAGACATGAAATGAAATCCGAAATCGCTCCAGCCTCCTGTATATATATCATAGCCGCCGTAAAATACAGAGGCTTCCATGGCGTTCATTCATAAATTTGTCACAAATGCGGATGAACAGTATTTTTCTTGATGTATGGGGATATATGTTAGTGGGACTTTTTGGGAATGGACGTATAACTTAACAGTACAAACGCGTTTATGTTTATGTGGCCATATACAACACACACGAGAGTACTGTACGGGTTTATTCCTCTTTCAGTGTACTCCAGTGCTGTTTCAAAGTGATTAAAAAAGGGATTTTATATACATACATACAGACATACATACATACATACATACATACATACATGTATATATATATGTATATATTTAGATAAGTTATATATATATATATATATATATATATATATATATATATATATATATATATATATATATATATATATATATATATATATATATATATATATAATTATGTGATTGCGTGTGCGCGCGCATATGTCTGTGTGAATGTGAAATGACTAACGCTTGTATGAGAATCATTTGCTTTTATTTTCTGTTACAGAATACTCGACACGTCTCCTAAAATTAACGCAAAATACAGAAACGAGCCAAATATTCTCAGCCTTTTTTTGCATTCAGCATAAGACATAAAATGGAAATTCTTCTGTGTTTCCATTCCTCAACCTTGATTGTTTCAACGCCCTTTTAAAAGTACGTGTGCTCCTTCATTCTAGCCTTTGTATAGGACTATCACGGGCAAGACGGTGAGGACTATGGGGCTATTATGTGCTCTTTGTTCAAATGTTTTCCGGTTCAGAGAGAGAGAGAGAGAGAGAGAGAGAGAGAGAGAGAGAGAGAGAGAGAGAGAGAGAGAGAGAGAAATTGTTAAAATATTTTCATTTTCAGAGAGAGAGAGAGAGAGAGAGAGAGAGAGAGAGAGAGAGAGAGAGAGAGAGAGAGAGAGAGAGAGAGAGAGAGAGGGAGAGATTGTTTAAATATTTTCCGGTTCAGAGAGAGAGAGACAGAGAGAGAGAGAAAAATGTTATTTTCCTGTTGAGAGAGAGAGAGAGAGAGAGAGAGAGAGAGAGAGAGAGAGAGAGAGAGAGAGAGAGAGAGAAATTGTTAAAATATTTTCCTTTTCAGAGAGAGAGAGAGAGAGAGAGAGAGAGAGAGAGAGAGAGAGAGAGAGAGAGAGAGAGAGAGAGAGAGAGAGAGAGAGATTGTTTAAATATTTTCCGGTTCAGAGAGACAGAGAGAGAGAGAGAGAGAAAAGAAATATTTTCCTGTTGAGAGAGAGAGAGAGAGAGAGAGAGAGAGAGAGAGAGAGAGAGAGAGAGAGAGAGAGAGAGAAATTGTTAAAATATTTTCCTTTTTTTCAGAGAGAGAGAGAGAGAGAGAGAGAGAGAGAGAGAGAGAGAGAGAGAGAAAAAAAATTTTTCCTTTTCAGAGAGAGAGAGAGAGAGAGAGAGAGAGAGAGAGAGAGAGAGAGAGTGACTCAATCTTTCCCACTGCATTCACGAAAAAAGTACTTCCATGAATCTGATGTACTTATATCACTACGAGAAAGACATTGTAAGTTTGCCAATGGTCTCTAATCCTTTAATCAGAAACCTTCATTTTGATTTCTCCGTAGCTGGCTGGATGTCACAGGTAACTTTCTTAATTATCGAGTTGAAAGTGACTCTCCGATTTTTGATAATCACGAAAACGAGAACGCAGAAGGTCTTTAAATTCTAAAAAAAAAAAGAAAAAAAGAGAAAAATTTACAACACTGCCAGAAATTCTTTTAATGCCCTCCATACGGGCCGAGAGTTTTTATGTACTGCCACTTGAAATGCCTTTGTTTTTTATCCTTGAAAGGCCAGCCAGAGTACATATGAAAAATGGTACCTATTCTATGTAATGGAACGGGGCACATTTAAAATATAGTTCTCATAAAAATAATTATAAAAAAACAGCAGAGTGAAATTAAACTGTCCTGCTTTATAAAGCATGAGATAAAGATATCTGAACAATAAAAAAAAATATTCCTTTTGTATAAATATTGAAAGCATACTGACATGTTGGTAAAAGCAATAAAAAGCAACGCACAAGCAATCTCATTGTTTAAAAGATCTTGATAAAAGTAAGTAAACTATTCCGCCCAAGACTGACATTGTCCGTGAGATTCTATTCTATCTGAAAGCGAGAGAGAGAGAGAGAGAGAGAGAGAGAGAGAGAGAGAGAGAGAGAGAGAGAGAGAGAGAGAGAGAGAGAAGGTGAATCCTACAAGGTCAACAAGTGTTTTGATAGGGAGCGACCAGCCGTGGCAAGATGAACAATAGTTTGGAGTTTTTTGGAATGGAGAGTAAACCATTCTTCCAGTGAAAAAGTTGGTTTACATACTATCTACATAATATATATACACATACATTCATATATATATATATATATATATACATATATATATATATATATATATATATATATATATATATACATATATATATGTGTAATATATATATATATATATATATATATATATATATATATATATATATATATATATATATATATATATATATATATAGTGATCAATCTTTCTAACATCTTCAGGGCTGATGTTGTTTGAAACTAGCCGTTTAACAATTCTCATCAACCTGACTTGAGTAAAAATAGCACTGAGAATTAGATAATATATATATGCATATATATATATATATATATATATATATATATATATATATATATATACATACATACAAGCCAACAAAAACTTTGTGTAATAAGGGAGATTATATTGCTATTCATTTTCAGTTATTTTCCCACAGCTTTTAATATATCACTAAATATAATGAGGTAATATTTGTTATGTATGTACAATCATACATTCATTAACATATACATATATATATATATATATATATAT